>NC_057868.1:4656874-4956874 GCF_019740435.1 Gambusia affinis
CATTTGACCCTTGAGTTCCCATATTCAATCTAATTTGGTTTGAAAGCATTAGAGGGAAGTCAGATCACATCCTCCAATTAAACAGGGTTTAAGGGATCATTTGTTAACATTCTAGCATTACACATTTCAGGACCTAATGTTGTTTGTTCAACTACTAATTTTTCTGTTCGGCTTTAGAGAACAATATGGGCCTGGCACTATTGCTGCAGGTGATCAATGTATAAAATGTCATGTTTTGCTTTCACTCACTTGGAAGAAAAAGATGTAGTAGAGCATTGCCACTCTGAACTGGCAAGAGAGAATTGTAAAAACGCATATTCTAAATGCAAGTAGAAAATAGAAAATGGAAGCAAAGTTTTCCATTTGAAATCATAAAATACAACATGTTATACTATCAATGATTATTTACTTTTAATCTCTTTCTTCCCTGAGTACAGAACTGCCTCGCTCACCAGCTCATTGGGATCTGTGATGATCCAGTGGAAGAGATCCCTCGGCTTATTGCACTGAGCTGCCTATCCTGCATTAATCTGCTTAATAGGGTCAAAATTCTGATCCAAAAATACCAGCCCATCCAGCCAAAGCACTTCTACAATTTGGGACTCTCCCTGTCCCACACACAACATTGCATTAGTGTCCCAACAATCATTGGGTAGGAGACACTGTACACCCAGGGTACCAGTCTATCACAGGACCTGCACAGACACATGAAACAGATTTGTGATTATTAGGTGTTTGAAAACCAAAATTAAATGTCTGTAGTTTGAGCTCACAACACACAGCAAATTTAGGAATTAATACAAATTATTGGATTATAGCTTGCAGAGAGAACAGCAAAGAAAATTGCAGTGGTTATTGGGAAACTGCACCAATTAATTCAAATGCAGGAGTGGAAATTGTCCTTGCTCTGTCCATAAACAACATAGAGGATCCCTGATTCCTCTGACAGAAAGTTGTAATGACAAATCTTATGGGAACCCTCTTGATATCTAAGCCGGGTTGAAATTGTGCAATTACAGCATAAAAAACTGACTCTTTAAAGAAATGCATTGCAAAGGAAAGTGTTCAGATGTTGGTGTAGTTTTGTAGCAATCAACTGGAATTAGCCAACTCAAAATCATAACATCCACTAAAGCAGAAGAACACTAAACTTGCCCTTTAGTGTGAGTGTGTGCATACATGATATGTCTGCATTTTGCCCTATAATTTTTAAATAGCTTTTGTCAAAGTTGATGTAAATTGTACATAGTTGTTTCTGACTAACCCTATTTTGTAACCTAGAAATTATGCAATGCTGTATCAGAAGTGATTCAGATTAATTAAACAGAGCATACCATGTGTATTAGAAAAATAATCAGGATTATTTATACTCTATTTCCTACTTACTTATTTTTAAATTTATGCACAGAAACTGGCAATACGATATACAGAGATTTGTTGTGTTTTTTATTTTTCTAAGTTGTCCAGAGGTGAGAGTGAAATTAACATTTGCACCCTGTGTGTTAAGATGAACATCAGAGCTTTCAGAACCATGAATTTGATTCTCATTCACCCTTTTAGTTTGAGGTCATAAGAAGCTTAATCTATTCTCAAGATCTTTCCCTGCACATCCCAGACAAAAAAAATCTTACCAAAAAGTATTTTGGCAGCTTCTGATATTGTTTTTTTTTTTTTTCGAAAGGTGTTGGATGTTAGAAAGAGATATTAGTAAATTAGCAAGTAAACCAAGCAAAGCAGTAAAGTTTATTTTAACTATATACTGTTGAAACGAGATATTTGCATGCATTGAATAAAAAGACATTTTTTTCTTGCTGTCTCAAGCTAAATCTGACTATTTTTTTTCTTGGTTTAGATAAGTTATAATTAAGAATTTGTGTTCGCTAAATGCCAGAAAATATAGTGAGAACATTTCTTTTTTATTATTATTATTTTTTTTTTTACTTTCTCTGAATTCATAAAAGTCCCCAAGTCATGCATTTTAAAATGCATGACTTTTTAAAATCAACACATGACTTGGGTTTCAACACAAGTCATGCATTTTAAAATGCATGACTTGGGTTAAGCTTTTTGGGCTTCCTTCCACAAACGTTTGGTTAACTGACAGATTTGAGTTAATTGTAGTCACACCTGCAGATGTATTTTAGGGCCACAACTTAAATACAATGCTTTCTTTTTTGACACAGTCAAAGATATCTGGTTCATCCTAGAGAACAAGTTACCAGTTCTTGAAGACACCATGTTCATCTGTTCAAATTTATGCGAGTATAAATGTAATGGGTTCTGTGTCTCAGAGATGAATGGATTGTGGTCCAAAGTGTGAAGTTTTGACCCCAGAACAAAAACTAAAGAATTTGTGAAGATGCTGGATGAAACTGGTAAGAGAGTTTCATTATCCACTGTGAAACAAGTCCTGTATCTGCGTGGGCTGAAAGGCCTTTCAGTGACGAAGAAGCCACCACTTACTTCGTAAAGTGAGACAAAAAAGCGTTTGTGACTTTTTTTTTTTTAGCATATGTAAATATCCGGTTTCAACTGTATACCTTTTGACATTGTTAAGTACCGACTATATTATTTTTTAAGCAAACCAGCCAGCAAGGGATTGGCTTAAGCTAGATTTGCCAGAACATCTGCTTGTGTTTACCCACATGTAATAAATTCACAGGGGATAGCTTACTGAAGTGCACAGCTCGGCTCAGCATGCATCACCATATTTTTTTCTTTGTTTTTTTAACCTAGATTACTATATTGTTATCAATATGGAGTTTTTAAAATTCTGGTCAAGCACTGGGAGGGAAGAAAGGGGTAAGGGGTGCGGGGGTGTTTTAATGGATCAGATATCATAAGAAATATTATAACTTGTGAGGTTTTATTTTCTAAACAGCACTGATAGGTTCATTTTGGTTTTATTTTTGTAGACTATCTTTCTCATTTTCCACCAGAAGCAAACTTCTTGTGTGAATAATTTTTTTTTTCAAAGCTCATTTGCCAGCGTATGAGAAATTTTATTGATGTTATAGTATAATTTTGAAGTTATGTTGTTGAAGAAATTCACATAGAGAAACTTTACTGAAAAGTTTGAGTTTTTTTTGAGTGTCTATTCTTTGTCCTAGGAACTTTATGCGTAATCTGGTAAGTTTTACCGTGCAAATAAATATTATCCATCAATTAGCGAATTGTTGAAAACACAATGTTTTCAACAATTCTTCATCTTTTTGAGCAGGATTCAAATTAAATATCTTAATGTAGAATCAATGTAAACATGAGTCATTTAATTGATAATTTAACTGTTTTTGAAAGGTGCAAGGGCATTTTGACTATGAGTTTACTTTAAAATAACTGAATTATTTATACAAAGTAGTTTGGGGGTTTTGACATTCTTTACAGAATCTTTACAGAAAGATGATGTTTTTTAGAAAAATTATATATATATTTTTAAGCTAAAAATATATATATATATATATATAAATAATTTGTGATAACTTGATGTGTCTCAGTGTACACATCATCCCTTTAAATTTAGACTCGCAGCTTCCATACATACCATTTTGTACAAATAATTTCTACAGTGAGAGAACAGAGATATGTTCAGACGATCATAATGGATTAAATTATAATACCAAATACTTCACATTTAGCTGCCAAAAGATATCCAGAGACCCCTTTAGGAGCTCAGATATTCAGTTTCTCCGATTAAATGTTGGAACATTTTAAACAGTAATTTAGACTCATGGTCATTAAAGATTTATGCTCTAAAGATACACAGCTTAGACACAGTGGGCAGTTAAAAGGCTTAAAGATAGCGGTAATAAAGGACGTGTTGAAAGTGAAAGGCTGTGTAAAGGGAGCTCCATCATTCTGTTTACCCACCAGTATTGAACAAGTGCATTGTGAAGTAAGATATTAAATATTCATTGTGATACTGTAAATAAGTCAGATATTGATACGACAGGGGCGTGTGTGTGTAAGGTGAGTCAAGCATTGAGAAATCTGGGGATCGTTCCAGTCTAAAAGGTCTTGAGCACATCACTTAGATCACTGATAGACAGCATATGACACGCATGAACAGGCTCTCCGTCCAAGCAAGATACCACTCACACTTCAAAGAAAAGTAGCACATTTAAAATCTAAGAAAGCCGTCCATGGGATATATCTATTCCTGTGTATGTATGTTGACATGTAGACGCACGTCAATATACACAGACACATGCCACAGATATAGTGCAGGTTTCTGTGTTTATCAGTGTGTGTAGGGGTGTGTAGGCGGGTGTGCCTGTGTGTGTGTAGGTTTGTTTGGCCTTTGCCACAGCTCCAGTTTCTTCTTCAGCATAAGGTTACGCAGTGTAGTCCATGAAAGATAAAGCATTCTCGCCTAAAGCAGAAGAGCAACAGGAAGTTGCAGGAGGAGTAGAACTCACAGAAAATTCTTGTATCTTTCTTAAGTTGTAGAAGTTTTCTACCATATCGCAAAGACCAGATCTGGAGAGCATCTGTTAAAAGAAGGTAAAATCTGTGTTGTTTATGCACTTCTCTGATTTACAACCTGTTTAAAAGATTTATTATTGGGTTTATTCCATGAAATGGATGCTCAAAAAAGGACATTTCACAGAAGTCTTGCTGACCTCACAGAGGTCAGCTTTTGCTGGGTTTATATGTGTAAAGTATATTAAGTTTATTCTAGGATAAATAAATAAATAAAAAATTATGCATTTCCATTTTATAGTCTATTTTGCTTTTTAGTTGTACAGTAATCCAAATCTTTTTGAAAAGTTTTGTTTACTTTGTTTCAGTACAGTGTTTTGAGTCCTGCAGAGCTTGGAGTCAGTATAATATTTAACTATTAATAATAAGACTATATAGTCATTGTGAGCACACTGTTTTATATATAGACAAATATTAAATTCACGCCATTTTTCATTAATTCTAATATTACTTGCTGAATTTATGACATTATTGGAATATAGTACCAGAATTGTATGTAACTGGATCCAAATGTGAGGGTTGGATTTTCCTTTGAATCTTTTCCAGCAGAATTGAAAAGGCAGGTAATACAAATACATTTTCAGAGACGTTACACTGCAAAAGATGAAATGCTATTTGACTTGTTAGAACTGAGCAAATATGTTTGTTAATTATGAATATACTGGAATATTAAAACAAAGTATTTGTGTTTACAGGAGACTGATTGATTTATATCCCATGATAGTAAACTTTTTGCTTCCTTCATGCCCTATTCATTATATATTTCCTTCCTTGTGATAAATAATTTCTCTTTCCTAGCCAGAGGTTCTTTCTCATCATCCCATCTATCCATCCACCCACATCACAGCTCCCATTTTGTCTCATTGTCACTTTCCCTTTTTTGCAGCACAGTTCTCTTCCCACCCAGTCCTTCCACCCACATTTATCTTCCCAACAATTTCCATGTCATTCTCCTCATTCACTTGCTTTTCGTCTATTTCTTGCAGAGCAGGGCTGCAATCAGTATTGCTGGTTTTAGGTGTTGATTCATCTCTGACGTCTTTAATTAAACATCTGCAGACATCTCATTCACATATTTAGTCACTTAAAGGAGCAGTATTATGTGTTTCCAGGGACATGGTGTCATTTCAGCTGTGTTGAAATCAATTGAATGTAACTGTGTTGCATTCAATATTTCTATTTTATGCCTTTTTTAGACCAGTTAAATGGTACGCAATCAAGGGTAGTTAAAGGTAATCACAAATGACAAAGGTTTCCAGTATCATGGCCTCTAGAAAATACATGGCATTGTGCAGTTTAAATGTCTTGTCTGGAAGAAGGGAGACCCATGCTATTACTTTACCCCAATTAATTATGCATTAATTTATGCAAAGCCATGGTTACCTTGCACTACCCTGTCCTTGTGTAGCTTGTAGTGAGGGCACTGCAAAGGGTACACTTATGTTCCCTTTCAGGTGCACAGAGGTATACTACTACAAACTTGTATAAAATGAAAAATAATTAGAAAATATTTGCCTGATTATTTGCCAATTTTTACATTACAAGAAATAAAATGTTTTATCTGATGAAAACTTCAAATAAGCACTGGGATGGCATGAAAATATGTGTATTTCTTCAGAAACTTTAAAACATTTCTTAAAATTTATCTAAATTATTTTCCACTATGTCCTTATTCTTGCTGTATCACAGAGGGACTGGTGCCTGTCTACAGTAGTCATTGAACATGATGCAGGGTACGACTTGGACAAGTCTCCATTCTTTTTCAGGCCAGTACACACACATAGGAAAAACACCCCTTCATACATTCACACACTCTCGAGACAACTTTGAGAGACTGATTAACATAATGTGGGTGTTTATGAACTTTAGGAGGACAAAGAGCACATGACAACAGTGCTAATGACTGCAACATCCATCCCTAAGGTCAATAATTGCAACTTCAAAAGGCTGTAGAAACATGTTGTCTTAATCACAGTTATGCTTTTGAGATTGAATTCTCCCTTTGCTCCTGATTCTTCTATTATACCATTTCCAAAAAGAAGGCAATCTTCTCTGAAACAATCAAAGATAAAATAATGCATTTTTAGATATGGTAATATTCTTACTCTAAGAAAGGTAATGTACAGTACAGACCAAAAGTTTGGACACACCTTCTAATTGAATTCAATTAGAAAGTGTATACAAACTTTTGGTCTGTACTGTATAAAAAGTCTCTAACCACTAATCAAAACTGACAAATTCTCTTTACTCTGTCTTTTCTTTTATAGGTGTTGAAGGAAAGCTAAGAACAGCAATGGCTTCCTGTTTGTCCTATGAGTCTTGCTAAAGACTCAACTCTGGTGAGCTGATGCTGCTACATATTTTGAGAACTGAGCTATCCCTCTGTTACTCAGAGTGTGAGATTCTCTTATCCTAGTAGTTTTAAGGCATTGCACTGGCTGAACCCCAGCCATGGAGGTGGCCCTGGTTGACTTTGAGAGCCTGGAGGACATTAATGACACCCTTGAGGATGAGATTGATACCTATGCTGATGAGACAACAGCTCTCACAGTGGATGTTCCTCCAGAGCAAAACAGCTCTGACATCAATAACTGTCTACGACCCCATCAACTCTCCTCCACCCCTTCACATTACAGCCCAATGCCCTCCTACATTTGGGAATCCACCTCCTCTTTACCCATTCCACCAAGGCAGACACTGGAAGTACCTCAGTCACCAGTGATGCCATCACCAAGCATAAAGGGTCGCAATAGTTGTGCCAGCATTCTCTCCAACTGGAAGCTGCTGTTAAACAGTGAAGGCTTGAAGGAAAGTGAAACAATCTTCAGTCGACTCACAAAGGAGTGCTGTGAGGATCTGTTTGCAGATAAAAAAGGATTGGATGATGGAGACCAGAAAGTCATCATCAACATAGCTGGTCTTCGCTTTGAGACACAGCTCAAAACACTGGACCAGTTCCCTGAAACACTTCTTGGAGACCCCTTTAAGAGGATGGAGTACTTTGATCCAATGAGGAATGAATACTTCTTCGATCGGAATCGACCAAGTTTTGATGGGATCTTGTATTACTATCAGTCTGGCGGCAAAATTAGAAGACCAGCTAATGTTCCCCTTGATGTGTTTGCTGATGAAATAGTATTCTATGAGCTCGGACATGAAGCTATGGAACAGTTCAGAGAAGATGAAGGATTCATAAAAGATGTTGACATACCTCTCCCTAATAATGAAATTCATAGGCAATTTTGGCTCCTGTTTGAATACCCAGAGAGCTCCAATGCAGCACGGGGTGTAGCGCTAGTTTCTGTCTTGGTCATTGTCATATCTATCATCATATTCTGCATGGAGACACTGCCAGAGTTCAGAGATGAGACTGACCTCTTTTCTCCAACAATAGTTCAACATGTTAACCAGTCCAAAGTATCCCACTCTGGCTCTTTAACTGGTGCAAAGCTCAAAACATTATCCGATCCTTTCTTTTTTGTTGAAACTGCCTGCATTGCTTGGTTTGCCTTTGAGTTGATCGTTCGGTTTGTGGTGTGCCCGAGCAAAAGTGAGTTTTTCCACAACCTCATGAACATGATTGACATTATCTCCATTATCCCCTATTTTGTAACTTTGATGACAGAACTGGCCACAACCCCTCAGGAGAGCTCAGGACAGAACATGTCTTTGGCCATTTTGCGTATCATCCGCTTGGTCAGAGTCTTCCGTATTTTCAAGCTGTCGCGTCATTCAAAGGGACTGCAGATCTTGGGACAAACTCTAAAAGCAAGCATGCGGGAGCTTGGTTTGCTCATCTTCTTTCTTTTCATTGGAGTTATTCTTTTCTCCAGTGCCATCTACTTTGCTGAAGTTGATGACCCTGACACACAGTTTGTCAGCATTCCTGATGGGTTCTGGTGGGCTGTGGTGACCATGACAACTGTAGGTTATGGAGACATGTGTCCTATCACACTTGGGGGAAAAGTGGTGGGCACACTGTGTGCAATAGCTGGTGTGTTAACAATTGCTTTGCCTGTTCCTGTCATTGTCTCCAACTTCAACTACTTCTACCACAGAGAGACAGAAGCAGAGGACAAGGTTCCCATGACTGAGGCTCTTGAGCAAGCCATAAAGGCGGAAGAAAGTACCAAACAGGGTAGCAATCCTTCAGTTAGTAAGGTCAATGGTATCTGACAGAGGAAAAAGAGAAAAACTGCTGACTAAGAAAGAACTTTTCCATCTAGCTGCAAAAATAGTAGGGAATATGAAAGGAATTAAATTTTAGCGAGAATGAATCCAAAGAATGAACTTAAAATTGAATAAACACTTATTCTTTTGGTGAAAAAAAGTGTTTTATAGCAACTAACAGTGTGTACCAGACTTACCTCTTGTATTTATTTGTTTATCTATTTATTTTGTATGAAAATGGCACTTTGTGGATTTACCTGAAAATTCACTTTTATTATTTAGGAATTTTTGTCATTCTTGACTATTTTAGGTTGACTTCACTGTTTGTCATAGCTTTAGATATGTAAATCTTTCATTACTATCATTCAAGAAGCAAATTAAGTGTTAAACAGTTTCATTTTTAACATTGTTTTTTTCATAAACTTTGCCATTATTTCTCATAATCTTATCTTATTTTGGTTAAAAGACATTTAACACACATCTTTATTTATACACAATTTTCAGAAATTTAATGTCAAATGTAGCTAAAGGTGAAGATCAGAACAATGACCACAAATTAAATGTATATAATGCTCCGCAATAGTATTCGTATTCTTTGAACCTTTACAGACAACTGCAGGCCTCAGTATATTTTTATTAAAACCCTATATTTTGGACTAAAACAAACTGACGCAGAATTAGTATGATGGAGAGGTAGCATGGCAAGACTTTAAACCCACCACTGTCATCCAGCTCAACCAACAGACTACACAAGGAGATAATTCCTTAAAAAAGCAGCCAGAAGCCCATGGTAACACTGTGGAAACCTCAAAAAGCCACACTTTACGTCAGTTAATAGGTCGACTGTTCTGTCATCCTCTCTGGAAATCTGATCCTCATGGAACAGTAGCTGAAAGGAAGTCATTTTGACTCCATTAGGAGTCGTGCTTGCAGAATGCCAAAACCCATATTGGGAACACATCAAACAGTATGTTGTTTTGACCAGGTTAGAATAAAATCTAACCTTTTGACCTACATGCAAAAATTACACCACTATATTTCAATTGCAGTTTTGGCACCATCATGCTGTAGACATGCTTTTTTTCGCAGTATTGGGAAAGGTGGTAAGAAATTACTGAATAATGGATGGAGCTAAGTACATGCAATTCTTGCTAAGAATCTATTATGACAACAGAAGACTTGGAGGTTCATCATCCAGGAGGACAGTGAGCTTAAACATACGGTACTATGTGATGGAATGGGTAGAATCAAAGCCCAGGTCTATATTTGTTTGTGAACGTGTAGCAAGAGTTGAAGAATTAAAGTTTCCAATCAGACCCAAAATACCCCTTTGAAAAACCATTATGATTAAACAGCCTTTCAAGGCATTGTACAAAAACATTTTACTGTAAAAGCCACACTTTTATAAACTAACCAAGAACTTATCAAATATCTGTCCAAATTTTGGTATATTATTTTGGTTTGAAAACATTACTGCAGCCAACCCTAAAATGTTGCTAAGGATAAACTTATTTTGATTGGAAGTATGGCCAGGTCTTACCTAATACAACCAAAGTTTTAAAATAAAACTTCAAAAAAATGCTGAATTAAAGTTGCTTTAATTCTACTTGTGAAAATTGTTTCTATTTTAGTGCTGCTGTGTTTGTTTACTTAAAAGTATTGTTTTTCTAACAATTTCTCACTTACTTTGAGATTTAAAGAAAACTACCTACCTACAGTTTAGCTTACTCCACATTATGGATTCCAATGGAGTGCCTTAAATTGCATAATGTTAGTGTACTGCTGAATTTGCCATACATAACAATGATACTTAAAAAAACATTCATGTTGATTGTTTTCCATTTCAGGTTGCTTGTTAAAAAGAAACACTTTGGCATTTTTTGTTTGTAAATTCTAAAAAAATGTCATAACTAAGCTATTCCTTGTTACCTTTAAGATATTTGAAGACATTTCAAGTATAGCTTACGAATGAGAAAATAGCATTTGTTTGTTAATATAAATATATTAGCTTATTAAATAATTTTATTAAATTTTTTTTTCATAGACGAAACATAACAAAAAAACACAATGATCCATTACAATAACCACTCTATTTGAAACACAAAGGGCAAAATTTACTGCAATAAATGTATTGAGTCAGAAAAGGTATCTGATTGAAAAGCAATGATGACTAAAATAAGCTTAGTTGTTTATTTGAACCTTGGAGACATTTTTACACTGTGGATCTTTTCATATATATTTATTATATATATATTGCTTCCTATACTGTATGCTGCAGTGGACAGGTCATTGTTACTGACTTAAACTTAGCACAGCCTAATTTGTAAATAACTAATTTACCAACTATGTATTGAGTAAAATGATAGAAGGGTTTATAAATTAGTCAATTGTAATATGAAATATTTTAGTTTTAAAATAGTCTTTGCATAATATGCAAAGATATAGCTGACAGCTATTCCAAACACAGCTGCTGTATTTCACATATTTTGAGTAACAGTGGGTCTAAAATTCCATTTAGAAAACTGTGTATTTTCAGAATTTTTGTAAACCAAACACAGGTTGTATTTTCTCTTTCATAATCATATACTGATTTTGTTTATTCACAGTAGCTAAGACATTATGTATTAATAAAGCAATAAACCACAGCTGTATTCTTTTGTCTCGTCTCTGCTTCTGTATGTTAATTTTGCTCTATAGTGCACATTATTTTTTTTATTTTATGCTACGCTTAAAGTAAATATGCAATCAAATGAATATTTACTGAACAATTTATTCATATACAGTATTCAGTTATTTCAGAATAACACAAAAGTAAATTTGATTATTGACATTTTGCAAAAGAAAACAACTCAATAAAACATGATTCACAAACATTTCTAAATTGCTCATGCAGAAGCTTTAGGAAAATGTTAGTCTGGAAGGTCATTCCTGTTACTCTTCCTGCTTTGATAAGTCAAAGATCCTATTGGGGGGGATTGAACTGTCTAAAAGAAAATATGTCAAATAAACATTACAGTAAAAAAACAACAAAAAAAACAGAAATACGATAGACTTATACAGTTCATATTCATGAATTCCAATTTGTGAGCCCTTTCAGGTAAGAATGTGTCTCCACTTTCACTGTTGTTAGTCCCTCGACACCGATAGAGGTCACCTAGAGATTTAATCTAAATATTTATCTATAAAGTCATTTAGTTTGAAGCTACAAACAGAATATTTAGCTCTCTACTAAATACGTAGTTGGCAAACTTAGTGTTTAGCTTTGAATTAAATATTTGGCTTGCTAACTAAATATTTCATTTGGAGCAATTTATTTAGCATTACGCTTGCTAACGGAATATTTATCTTCAAATGAAAAATTGAGCTCATAGCTAAATATTTAGCTTGCTAATTAACTATTTCGTTTTATCAACTTTATTTGACTCCAATAGTTCCATTGTGGGTTTCAAACTGCTGACTATTTTTTTATGACAGCAGTTAAGAACAGTAGTCAAATGCGATAAAACATAGAGCTACGTGATTTTGATTATTTTGCAGTTGCTTTCATTTTTTGTGAATTATCTCACAACTGTTATAATTCTTTTGTAATATTTTCAACGTATTTTAACCAAACTTTGCTAATATTGACAATTGTGATCAAGTTGCTCCAGATAATCATGAAGCTACATTTTCATATTGTTGCATACCCATTTAAGAAATAGATAAATAAGTTATGTCTTTTGATATTAAGCATGATACTGTCGCTGCCCCAGCAGAAACAAAAAACTCAGTAAGCAGCAGGGAGCAACACAATGAATAACACAATCTTAACAACTTCTTGAAGAAATTGCTCATTTGCAATGCAGATTAAAACATACTCACAGACAACTTTAGAGCTGAATTGTGTTGTCACATTACAACTGTTGCATTGCTGTGCAAGACTATGAACAATGACTGTGAACATGTTTCCAAAATTCCAAGCTAAAGCAAAGCAAGTAAGTGTTGTTAATCATCTCCTCATTAGAATATTTCTAAGTCATTCTAGTCACTGTCAGCTGTAAACTCTGCAGAGAACATATCAAGCCTTCAGTTGAAGAGCCTTTGACTTTACAATTTACACTGTCCTGACACCATGGAGCCCCCAAGGTCATTGTGTGAAACAGAGATGTAAATGAAACGAGGGAAAGGAGGGGTGATTGATGCTTATGAAGAAACAGGAGCTGTGAGATCACACACCACATAGTCTGTATAATGGACTGTTGGACACAACGATACCTTACAAGTGGCCACGGTAACGGGGTTGAGAGTTGAAAAACTTACTAGATGCAATTGGGCTTGAGAGATGGAAGACTTTATTTTATGTCTAGGCTGATAACGTCTTCACATGAGGGCCACATATCTCAATGGACAGATTTTGGAAAAAAAAGTAAAACTGTGCCGTATTACGTAGATGTAAAATAGCATCAATAGAAAATATGAGAATTTTTCAGTGGCTGTTTTTGTACCAGCTGAAATGAAATATTTAGGCTATTTTTGCAAAGAAGAACTGTGATCCTAAAACTAGTAGGTTTACACAATTATGTGTTTCACAAAGATCAAGTTCAGTTGTTTTAAAGTCGGTTACTGGACCAATGCTGAACATTATATTACAGTTTTATTAGGAATTTAACTATTATAAGTATTTCCCTCTTCACAGATTTCATCTTCTTTGTGTGGGCATGTGTGTGTGTGTGAGTGTGGGGTGCTTTGTGGGCTGAATGTTCGATGACTCTCCAAGGCACAGCTTTGGGTAAATAGGTAATGCATTTCATAAGCAAGTGTTTAGCCACTACCTAATGGCTGCCATGGGAGATTAAATTATTAAAGTTACACAGGTATTTTTTGATGAAGAAATAACATTAGAACATGACATAATGCTTAAAAAAGTCAATTTTATAAGACAATGGCTGGTTATGTCACCATTAGTGGCTATAGCTGCTATCAAGCTTTTGTAAAAACAGGTGTCAGTCATTTGAGTTCTGTGGAGGAGTTTTGCGTCACTCTTCTGTACAGAATTCTTTTAATTCAGCCACACTTAGGTCTACAAACATAAATATTGAAGGCCAAGACTTCTACATTTATGTTTGTAAATATCTCAAAACCTTTATTTGAGATTTTCTGTTTTATTTTATTTTTTTTTTTTGCAGCCATACTAAAGTGGACTTGCTGGTGTATTAAAGCTTATGGTCCCGGAATGACTGATGGACATTCTCCTTTAGGATTCTTCCAGTCTTTCTCTTGGTGTGATATTAAAATTTGCATAAAGCTTTGAAATATCTCAGTGTCACATAAGCAAATCCAAACAAAAACTGTATTTTTTTCATAGAATTGGTCCCCACAATGGACTTTCGTCAAGTCTTTATATTTTCACAAATGAAATTCAGTTCCTTGTTTCCTAATATGTCTGTGATATGTCTTTGACAAAATACTACCAAAGGCTCCATCCAGAACTTCCTTGTCTCTTTACATCAGCTTTGAGCAGACTTTGCTCTAAATGATTCAAATGCAGGAAGACGGGGGATCCCATGCCTCATTGCATCAAGATGTAAGAAGACCTAAAAGAGTTTCTAAAGAATGCAACATACAACAGGTCCCAGTCCAGTTGGGAGACAAATAATACAAGAAACAAGAATACCTCTCAGTAAATCTGATAGAAACTCTGTTTTGGAAGAAGCAGCACCTGCCTTTGTATGTGTACCCAAGGCAATCAGGAAAGTAAACACCTATAACCTCCAATTTAGTTACAACTGACATTAAAGCATTAAAGTTCGGCAGAAAAAATGGTCAAAGATTGACTTCCACAATGTCCTACTCCAAATGTATGTTTAATCCAGAGAAATATCAAACCTGTAACAATGTGGATTTAAGAAAAAAATAAGTTGTCAGAGTTGCTGTGTTGCACAAACTGAGACCTCACTGTGGAAGACTCCTGTCAACTGCTTAAAGATGCATGAGAGTGCTTCATCATTAACGAGACGTCAAGACGGAAAGTTCCACAACGATTTCGAGATAACGGACAAGGAGTGAGGGACATTACAGATAAGTTAGAAGGGCACAAAAAAAACTGAGTTTAGAAGGAAACCAAAGAGCAGAATTATAAAAAATATTACTATTGTGATTGGGAGAACTACTACAATATTCATCAAAGCATTGACAAAGGACCATGTATTTATTTATTTTGTTGTTGTTCTCATTTAGTTTCAATATCAAACACTCACACAAGTATTTCCCTTCATTCATAATTAAATCAGCTGATGGTGCAGGTTTCAGCTGAATTCTAGAAATGTGTGGTGGTTTCATGGACAGGAGCATGGTCTCTTAAATAAATAGACTTGAATAAGTAGGTATTAGTCTTTATTAGTTACAGTATGTAAGTGGTATTCACCCCAGTCTCAGAAATTTCCTTTCTTCTTTATGATATGAGAGGTCTTCCAATTAATTCACCTTACCATGGTCAAGTTACAAACAACTGGATGGTCGTTGTTTTTGCCAGTGCTGCTCCCAGGACATGGAAAAAACTTCCCCATAATTTATGATAAACTGACGATCTGGTGCTTTTTATGTCACAACTTAAAACTTATTCATTCAAATTGGCTTCTAATACTTAGCGCCAATCTGATGCCCTGGCACACATTTTAGGGGATTTTTGTTTCTTTGTTTCCACATTTTTAAATTGATTTTACGCTCACCATGATCTGTTGAGCTTTGAGTGTTGCGACTTCTGTCTCATTTTTCTTGCGTTTCAGATTACTCGTGTTACTTTACATCTGTGCTTCAGTTTCCTGGTCTTCTTACACCTGTTTCTCATCTGCTCATTTACACACCTGTGTTGCATCCAGTAATCAAAGTCCCCATTGCGAGGGCCTCTCCTTTAGTCGCTCGATGTCAGATCCTCCTGTTGTCCTCACAGTAGTTGTGTTTGTTTGTTGTCATCATTGCATCATCACTTTCACTCTGCTCCTACTATCTACATGTATAAAGGTCAGCTAGTAAATGGCAATATGACCCTTTTATATGCTTTTCACTTGTTATAGTTCATTATTATTGTGTGTGTGTGTGTGTGTGTGTGTGTGCGTGTGTGTGTGTGCGTGTGTGTGTGTGTGTGTGCGTGTGCAGGTGAGTGCAGGTGTGTGCATCTTGGTTTATTTTCAAAATCCACTTCATTGGCCAAAGCTGTATGCAAAACCGAGGAACTTGACTTTGGTTTTCAAGTGGCAACTGCAAACAAGCAAAAAGTTTAAACATTTAAACTTTAGAGAAAATAAAATACAAATAAAGGAGCAATATATAACAATATTTGTGACATTTTATTTTATTAAAAATGGAAAATGGTGCAAAAATGCTCATTTTGATCCCAGTTACCGACTTCTCTGGCTTTACAGTGACTTCATGTTTTATTTTCACTGCAAAGTGCTTTGGTCACCTTTTGGATGCTTAAATATATTTTGACTGTTTGATTGTCATTAATCTTCATTCTAAACATGTAGACTTTTGTGTAATCACTGAGTAAGGGGAGAAAAATCCCTGAGTTCCTCCTACTTCCTACAACTGGAAGTAGGAGGAAAATAAGATTTCATAAGATAAAACAACAAGGTCACCAGTAGCAGTGTTTGTATTGTGTGGAGATGGTCACTTCAGTGACAGCAGAAATAAATAAACTTACAAAGAGATGATTTGGTCTTTACATATTTATCACTGACTGCCAAATAATGCTTACAAAACACTTTGTTGTTGCATTTGTTTAATTTCATTCATAAAAAGGGGAAAACATAACAGTTGGTGAGAATAAAATAGCAAATTTGTACAAAATTACAGAGAGAATACAAATATTTGTAAAATATCTGGACAAGTGGCATTTAGGTAAAGTAGTGACCTTACCACAGTAACCATATAAGCACACAAAGCATACAAGTAACTCTGCACTTTGACAAACCAGCCGCTGTCAACAACCTCCTCTTCCAAAAGCCCCACGGTCATCTGAGGCTTGAACTCGATCGTGGTTGAAATGCACAAAACGTAAACAGGATTTTCTAAAAATTTAACATTTACTCTGGGCAAAAGTGGTTTAAAAACTCTGGGAACAAAGGTTATGGCTCATCTTCTGGTTATAGCAGTAAAACATAAGAGAGGCTATTTAATCACAAGTTTTAAATTATCTCTGTGAGACCAATTTAGAACAATGCGGTGCTTCACTTCTGCTCGCTTTGGTTATTCAAGTTTGAACCATGAACACTTACCAGGTTTTATTGGATTTAATGGAGCCAACAGGCTTGTCTCTCTGATCACATAAGAAAGCATTATCTCCCAATATGTAAAAATAGTTTTACCCAATAATGTCTGACTATTACGTTGTTGATTTCAGGTTAAAGTTAAATGACTTATAGGCAGTCCTCTCTATTCATTATTCAACAAACTTGGTCCAAACTTGTACAAAGTGTGTACCACTGGATGATGCTGTTGTCAGAAAATTGGTCCTTGGGATTTACTAACAAATTTGCCTTGATTTCAAAGTTCCAGTCAGCTACTTTAAACTTGGATTCGACTGGACGTTTCAAACAGAAAATATACCCGTACATACATCAGAACTGGATTTTTTTATGAATAAAGCAGTATAACATTCAACTTCTTGACTAGCCATGTAGTGTACGTATGAGTTTATTGGAAATAATACTGTTTGAGTGACTTAACTTTGACTGCTGGTTTTTTCTTACCTATCCAAGCAACATGTCAGTTTATTTTAAAAGAAAAAACAAAACTAAGACTCCAAACACATTTTTTGCAAAACTTACCAGCACTAATCAAAAATTAGAAAAAAAAAAAAAATGTGTTGAAAATTTGGAGAAACTCACATGATGACACAAGCAATAAAAATGTGAACAACACCCTGAATTCAAAAGAAGTGTTTGACCAGGACTGTCATCAGATAGATAAGGCACTTTTCCTCCATAGCTTCTCTCTAAATGTGGACAAATACCCAAGGACACAATAAAACAGACAAAACAGAAACAAACAAGAAAATCAGACTGTAGATCTGTATTTTCCTGTGAGTCCATAAGAGTAAGTCTGACAATAGCCTGACATTCGTAAACGTCAGCATTTTATACTTTGTAATAAATCTGGTTTTAGTGGATCAGAGTGCTTAATATTTCCAATTACTGTAACTGCTATAAATGTGTTCAGTTACTTTCTGCTTCTGACACATGACTATAGCCCCAAATTTCTTACAATCTTACCAATTTTAGTTTAGCGCAATGCAGCTGATAAACAAGCTAATCTGTTAGGTAAAAGTATAAACAATGTAATATACATTTTGTAGAGCAATGAAAAGGGTTAAAAAAAATAATCTCATTGTGCAAAAGCAACAGACAGACTACAGTAAATGTAGTGTGAAGCACTTTGTGGTCCTCTGGACTTCATAAAGCACGATGCAAGTACAAGCTATTTACCATTTACTATTTAATATACCAGCAGGTTTAGACTAAAATCCTGCAGCTGTGTGTCAGAAAGCTGAGGATGAGGAGGGATTCTAGCTGATGTACCACCAAAAGTTAACAAAGCCTCAACCTTGTAATTGTGTAGGAGTGTTCACACTTGTGCAACATGGTTTTCAATTTTTTTCTTTTACAAATCTGTGCTTGTAGTCAACTTGAATTAGGTAAATGTCACATATCTCAACAAAGTTTTTAAAATGTTCATCATGGTGTAATTTCTTTACGTCAATAAACCTGGGAGAGAAGCGCAATTTATACAGACACTGTAATTTTACTGAATCAAGCTCACAGTCTCCACAGTGTATGCAAACAAAAAAGACCAATATAGACATGTAAAAAAAAAAAAAAAAAAAAAGACAGCTGACGTCGGCTGATTGTAATGTTAATGCCGATATATCGTACATCTTTACTCGTTAAACTACAATTTAAGCTGGCTGCATATTTTTTATACCAAATGCTGCGCAAAAAAAAAAAATGAAAACAGGAAAATTAGGAGACTGGTGAGTTTTATTGATTTATTTTTAATAACTAAATTCAATCAACTAATCTAAAACAACTTAAATCAGTACATCAGTACATCATATTGTAAGTCATTCTGGCTTTAATTTTAGTAAATGATGGATTTAAACAAAACAGAATTTCTGTAGAATATATATATATATATATATATATATATATATATATATATATATTATTATTATTATTATTTTTTTTTTTTTTTTTGTTCTTTGAAACCTAATTGGAAACAATTAGTTCTACTGATAAACCTAAGCAGCTCTAACGTCCTACACAAAATAATATTGTATCTTTACATTTCTGCCAATTGTGCAAGTCATGTACACTGTTTTTCTGTGGTTCTAAGAACCTGAGATAAAGAGACTCATCATTTTTCAGATGTTCCTGCAGCTGATTTCTTTTGAAATCAAAAGGTATGTCAGAAAGTAATAGATCCTGCTCCTCTCACATGGCTTTGTGCTGTTTGTAAACCTTTAGCCAGTGCAGCAGCAAGAAGATCTGCGTTAACCTAAAACACAAAGTCAGTTCATTTCAGTCAAATCAAGTCAGAATTGAGTTGCTATAATTAAATGGAAAGCTTGAGTTCATGGTAAAATGAATATCTCCATATCAAAGCATGTAACAACATTTCCAGGTTGAGGTGAAGAACATCTTACCGGTCTTTTATTACTTTCTTGAGGCTACAGATGAAAATGTTCAGGAAGAAAAGCCCACAATGTCCCATGAAATACCAATTCCAAACAAGAAACTCAGGGACTTCTTTAAGCAGCTTCTTCAGTCTAAGTGAAAGAATAAAATACATATTTATGGTTAAATTGTGTCAACATATATATCTGCCTTACCCAAAAAGACAGTGCTGTAAAAACAAATGCTTCCTCTTTACAGTCACATTCATTGCTTTACCAAAGACATCATAATTCAGCTTGTAATATACAAATATAAAAGCTTAAAGACATTAATCCCTGTGTCACTGTGACCTGTGAACATAGATCACTAAGTGAACGCGTTCGTTCTATGTCAAAGGATGCTTGCACACCTTTCAAAAAGTTCCACTTTTGTCTCCTGCGTCCATAGAATATTTACCCAAAACTCCATGCATGATGTGATCCTAGTTCAGGTCTTTTAGCTTGACGGGTTCCTTTAATGTATAGTTTTATTTATCAGCTCTGGCATTAATTAGCCCTGGTGGTGACTTATGAATCTGAACAATCCCCCAAAAATATGGTAGATCACCATGTACCACAATTCCTTGTTTAACAAAGGGTAATTTCTACTTTCACATCAGATCAGATTTGAAAAAATTGTGTTGCCTTTAGTGTATTAATTACCCTTGTCTACTTTGGAGCACAGCATAGAATGAGACCACGAGAGGTAGAAGCAGATGAGAGAAGATCCTCACTGGTAACCCAAGCATACTCAGGTAAGTTGTCACATTCCCCATCAAAACTGAAAGGTAAAAGAACACAGTTAATGGAATAAATCAACTGATCTCAATTTTTAAAAAACTAAAGATGTAACTTGTGATTTTAGATTACCACCCTATGGTTTACAGATCACTCTTGTTTGGCTAAACAATTCAGTAAATTTCAACATTAATCAAAAAGATGATTGTCTGTGCTTAGTGACAACCTTACCATTCTTCATTAAGTAAAAATGGTGAAGAGGATCTTCTCTGGGTTCTTGCACGGTGGAGCTGAACATTTGCATGGATCGGTGTTCTTTGAAAACTGTTTTCGGGTCGGTTTGTTCCCCTCCGTTCATCTTCTGCTCCTCCACCTTGGATGTCTTTGGATTGGTGGAGTTACCATTTGAGAACCAGTGGGATACACTCACCCCTATCTTAGCAAGAGCAACATCTAGAAAAGAAAATAAATACATCAATGATTTTTCTCTCATGCAGAAATCAAACAGTTTGTAAACTTAAAGCATTTAATTTTTAACTTGACTCACCATTGCTCTGAAGGAAGTTGGTGGCATCTTTGTAGCCAAAACTGTAGGCTTGCTCTACAGCCTACAAGGGTAAACAAACAGTGTAACCATAGGGCAACATGTAATCCATGTGTCAGTAGTTGTATATGTATTCAAAGACCAAAACCAAGTTAAATCTCTCTTTTAAAAACAATGAATGTTTATATAACATAGTTACTAGGTTTAGATACATAGGGGTTTTGAACTGTTTTGAATTAAGGGAATTTAGCTTGACACAAATGTGAGAATGGGGTGTCAAAACTAATTTTGTAATATCAATAATGTAAATACTACTAAGTAATGTAATATTTTTGGCCATTTTGTGTTTTATACTAAATTGATACCTTGTCAATAATGTAGCTAAGCCAAGTTACTAAGTTAAAAGACATAGGTAGTATTTCAACATAATAACTTATAAGAAAAAAATAAATCCTAATTAGATCTTCCTACGTCTTAGGAAATGTAATGAAATGTATAAGCATTTTAATTATGTGCAAAGAGTGGATTTTGTGGAAATGAAACATTTTTTGCAGTTGTGTTAGGATGTTAGGATAATGTGATTATTGCCCAGCATTATATTATTGTTTGCTACAGTGGGGTAATTGAAAAAAATTGTTGACAATTCATTAGAAAAAAACAGAGACAACTAAGATTTCTGGCTACTGAACTTTTCTAATATCATTCAATAAGACTACTGTATAACACATTAGCAATGCAAAAAATAAAACTTTTTTTTTTTTAACTTTTTATTTTCAGTAACTGTTTTATATAAACACATACACATGTCCACCCCTGTCACAATTCACATCTTATTTATGCAGATCATTCCAGACATTTAACCCACACCAAGGAAGCTGGTCGTACAAATCCAGCTCTGCCAAAAGTCATCCAGGGAATGTTGATGAAGGAAACAGTCCAGCAGAGAAACATCTCCCTCAGATAGACATTGGAAAAAGAAAAAGTCCAATACAGCCTCTTACCTCTAAAGTCACAGGGTAAAGAGAATTGATGATTCTGAAGGTGTTAGCCATGTTGAGCTTAATAAGAGCTCCAGGAGTTACCAGGTCCATCATACAAGGAGGATCAGCTGGACATATATCAGCTTCTCCAGAGAATGGGCAAATAGTTAGTGTGTGACTGGACAGCTCAGAGAGGAAGGGCTGGATTCCACTCAAGCCACCATCAATGTAGTGCTGTTGAAACATAAAAACCTTGTGACTTACCGAACCCCTGGAATTAGTTTGTGAGTTCTTCTGAAATGCTCACCACTCCGTTGAAGGCTGGTGGCAGAAAGCCACAATATCCAGGGACAAAACAGCTACACAGGATAGCCTAGAGAAAACACACAACAAGTAACTGTTAGACAACAAACAACAGCACCATTACACATGATGATGTAAAACTGTTTTACACCATCATGGAAAACTGTTTTACATAATCATGGAGAACTGTTTTACATCATCATGTGTAATGGTGCCAACCTACAACGAAGGAAGGCTGGAGGTTGTAGGTTGTCTGACGCCTGAACAACCTTCAGGCGTCAGACATTCAGACATGAACAAGCCTAAATATTCTGTTGCCAGAGGAAACACAAAAAAGGATTAAGTTCTGACTCTGAAAAGAAAAATGACAAGTTTTTCTAAAAAAAAAATTCTCATCCTTATTAACTACTAGCAAATAGAAATGATTTTGGCAATTTTGAATTAGATGATAAAATAAACATTTGATGTCGTAAAAATCACTTTTAAAGTGTGATTGGATATCAGACAGTTAAAACATGAGGGTATGTTGGTAGTTAGCTTAAGTGTCTTCCTATACAGTGTAAATAGACACATCACATGGACACATTATAAAGACAGAATGCAATATATGCACTGTAATGCAATTTATTTAAGGATTTCCACAATAAACCATTAAATAGATTGTGGTATACCACTATTATTATTAATGTTAATAATATATTATTATTTGAGAACAAAATAATATTTTGCACAAGCACAAACTTACTTTCACTACATCTTCTTTGGACTGAAATTCAGACATGATTAGGTGCTTTCCATCTGACAGTCGTGTCACAGCAACACCAAGGCGACCACTTGCAAAACGGTGTGCATCCGAAGGAAGGTGCTTGCGCAAAACCCTTTCCAACCACTTGAAAACATTGACGGAAGGGTTCAGTGGTCCAAGCGGGGCAGCCATCACCTGTTTGGCCAAAAGGATTAGCTCATCCTGAATGGCAGCTGGGAAATGAAAGAACACAGAGGTTAAAGTCGTAGTCGCAAGTAGCAAAGTAAATTTAGAACAATCAACAAGTTCACTTGCATGGGTTGATTTTACAGACAACTGCAGCTGCTACCACAGATCCGGCAGATGCACCGAGGACGTGGGGAGCCGACTGCAGGATCCAGGGTGTGTACTGCAGGAAGCACAGAACAACCCCGAGCTGATAGGTAGCCAGGAATCCAGACCCAGAGAAGGAAATATCATAAGGAGCCTCACGAAAGTGAGAGCTGGAGATACTATGGGGCATCTTGAAAAGTGTCAACAACCTAATAATTATTTAGCAGCATTAATCTAATCAGCATTTGAGAGTCAACAGCAAATGAAAAATACCAAGTTTTAACAGGCATTTATAAAGCATTCAGTCAAAAGTGTTTGAGGGGTAGACAGGCAGAGTTTTTAAATACATCCCAATTGGACACATCGTATTGGTCATGGCCATGTGATTTGAAAGTTTCAAGGCCTTCTTGTTTAAATCAGGAGGCACTTTCAGTTCTTAAGTTTATTATGTTGTTCCATAAAACTTATAGGCTTATGACTGATACCAACCAGAGAATTTAAAAGATATCTACAATAGTTTATTTTTGCTAAACACACCCAAGAATACATGGAATGTCTGTGGTATTTATTTCATTTAGATTTTCCTTAATTTCCTAATTCTTTTCAAGCCAAATTCAAACAGCTTTTTTTCTTTGCTTTGAGTGGATTTAAAGGCCATTAGCACAACTTGCAATTTTCACAAAACACACACAAACCAAAAAAAAAGAGAGAGAGAGAGAAAGCAAAGAGCCAGGTAGCAGCTTCACCAAAGCACCTCCACAGCATCCCCTGCAGGTACAAGTTTGGCACACTGCTAAACAACAGAGTGTAAAGGGAGATCTCTTTCCCATCTGCAAAGACAGATTTTGTTATTTTTATTTTAGCAAACGATGCTGTATGATATGATGCCCTCTAAAAGTATTCATACCCCAAGAAATGTTTTCAATTTGTAAAGGGTAAAAGCAAAGGGTATGAATGAAAATCTAAAGTGTGGCATGCACACCTTTAATTCTGTTATCTCTGCATAAAATCGTGTGCAACCTGCTACATTCAGAAGTCACCTCATTATGAAACACTTACCTGTGTTTAATTTAATTTTGAAACCCAAGTCTATAAAAGCATCAAGAGTTTGTTTGAGAACATTTGACAGGTCATAAATAAAAGTTGTGGAAAAGTTCCATAAAGCCAAAGGTTAGAAAACATTATTCTAAGCTTTGAAAATATCAAAAGTAGAACTTTTGGCTGAACTGCAAACTTGTCAAGAAATGTCCGTTCTTGACAGGAAGAATGGACCTTCTTCATTCTCTGATTGGAGCTGGTAGAACTTCACTCAGCGAATCAAATGGAAGTCCCATAGTGGATCTGGGGAAGCCACAGAGATTGAGAGCGCTAATAGTTTAGGAAGTCAACCTTTGTCATTCCAGAAACCATGGAAAGTCATATTTAAAGCTTCCCATAATATACAAGTGAAACATCAGGCTTCTGTCAGGTAATCAACTAAACTTTACTTTTTGGGATGCATTCAAAATGTTACATATGGGGGAAAAGCTAATAGTTTCCAACTTATTGTAAGACATGGCGGCAGCAGTTTGAGTGTTGTCAATAATTTTTCAAGGCACTATATTTTGGTAACTTTCATGTTTATGAACAGCAATAGAAATTTTGACTGTCATATGAAACATTTATTTCCATAAGCAAAGCAAACATACAAAACTCTCACAAAAAACAATTCTTCATTATAAAAAATTAAAACAACAGAACCAGCAGAAATTTTGTTTGATCACAGTTAGCCCCTGCTTCAGTTATCACTTATATACCAGACTGGAATGGCTTGTGAAAACAAACCCAGAAATCATATTGTGATTGTGTTTACCAAACCTATATGTGCTACAATGATTTTATGGATGAATCAAGATATGTTTTTCACATTTCCTTTTACCTGAATGTTAGTGTTCATTCACATGTAAAATGATGAACAGCACATACAGTAATCTCAGAAAACATCTAGAATATTCAAGTCAATCTGTGAAAGCATGGATCATTTTCAAAACCGAAACTGTTTTGAAAATGAATAAATATACATTTATTTGTTCTGCCTGAATATTTAAAGTTGCATATTATTCTTCTCTATCCCACTGGAGCACCAGTTGGGGGAGGCTGTGGAGAAGCTCGGTCAGGCGAGACCTCAAAGTGATCGTCACTGAGATCCTGCAAAGGACTGCTGTCTGCAAAGTCTGCATCCTGAGGTGGTGTATGTTCAGGGGACCCAGATGTGTCAATTTGGTGTTTCCTGATGTCTTGGGGGAGTTTCAGAAACCTGAAGGGAATCAATGGGAAAACAGTAAGCATGATATTGCTATGTTTTTGAGAGGAGAAAATAGCATAATGGTGAAAAAAGCTAAACCACCAGATACCTGAACAGGAGTTTTTGTCCTCGCTCCTTTTGGATGATGTTAAGCTTGTAATAGTGCCGCAGAGCCCGAGACATTTTCTCATAGGTCATGTTGTCTCGGTTCTGTCAATGGAGTAAAGACGCCACTAAAAAAGTCTGCACTGCTTGATATGACAGTTCTGTGTGCCCTGCTTTTCCTTAATCTGTTCAATTTCCTCATGGGGTGAAGATCTGGCGACTCACCTTGTGGTTTCCCCAGAGGCGTGCCAGTCCATTGGGGTCAACCACCCTGAATACATGTGTGTCAGGATCTTCCCACCGAATGTAGTCTTGGTAACGATCGTCACACAGCAACTGATACACGTAGTCCCACAGCAGTCTGCACTCTGGCCAAACACAAATTATGTTTGTTTAAGCTTCTTTCACCCATTGTAGATATCCCCAGAACACAAAAGATAAACATTTAGGCTGTAGGCTTAACTGGATCCCTGAATGTGTGAGGTGGTATCTGATACAAAAAGATTGCACGTTCAAAGATGAAGCCTGCATGGATCAGACTTGATTATTCGCCATGACCTATGTATGATTGATGGATTGAGATCCAAGACGTTTGGAGGCCACAAAAACAACTTAAGATCATTGTTCAGATCTTCAAACCAAGTTGACAGTACCTGGTATGCGTCCATTGGCTTTGTGCAGTGGGCTCCTTGGCCTCTCTCGGCTGGATAGGTTGAGAGGTTCTTGTATCACGCTTTCTTTTAGAGGAAGTGATTGAATTTGGTTTGGAGGTACAGCAGACACAGCGGCTGAACCAACTATGAGAGAGGCAAAGTAAAGAAATAAAACAAACATCTTGGTCAATAGAGCAGGACAGAGAATTCAAGTATTTCTGGAATAGTTGCTTTTTTTTAATACTCACTGTTATGAGTGAGTGGAGCAGAATAAGGGTAAAAAACAGGAGGGCGCTCTCTGAGAGGTGAAATGGGCTCAGGTTGATTGGTCACAGTGGCTGCAACAGCTGCAGGCGCTGCAGCAGTGACTGCAAGGAAAACTGTCAGAGTGAAATATGAGGAAATGTGAAAAGCTAAACAGAAAGTAAAACCAATGTCTTGCAACAACTTCAAAATTTTATGTAAACAGGAGTTATCAAACATCAATTTAAAGTTTAACGTAAAAATATATTTTCTCATCGGTTTACATGGGGCTCTGTAAGGCATCGAATAAAGCCAAAACGAAAAGGAAGACGACGGAGTTGTGAGATTTTACCACTATCCATGCAGCTACCTCCCATTAGCACACATCCGTCTTCCTAGAATGGAAATCACCCTGCTGTGGTTGGGTCAAAGAACAGGAATGCATGTGGCTCAACTGTTCAGCTTTACGAATTAGGCAGCTCACAAGTTACTCGTATTTGAGTTAACACTTTTCTTTGTGAGCAAAATGGTCAAAACAGTTGTAATAAATAAATAAATTCACTGCTACCCTACAGTTAAAATTTAAAACAGTAACATTCTTTGGAGGCATTTTGCAACACATGCGTCAATAACTTGCTGAAGGAAAAAGCCTTAAATAGAAGTCAAAAAGGGTTCTTGGTACTCGTGATGGTCAGGGCCGGGAAAGTTGCAGAGATAAGGCAATTTGATTTGACTCTTCACAAATGCAGCAAGAAAGAGCATGAACGTAGCCTCAGTGTGTTGAGACATGTTGATCAGAAAGTCTCTTAGGCAACACACTCTCTAGAATAAACAAGTTTGATTTGATAGGCACCAAACCAAAAACAAATATTGAATCTGAGCACACTGAATTTAGAGTACTTCTTTCTCTGTACCGTTTATGTTTCTACAATAATATGTACTTGATTTCACAACTTTCTGCAAATGCTTCATAGCATTCTTTTTTTATACATGTTGCATAATTTTCTACTAAGTTTCTTTTCTGGATTTTGATTTGACTTTAGTGTGGTGTGATCATACAGCTGGATCTCCTTAATTCTAAAATTATTGTTTGGAAAATGCCACCCTAATTCTCCTTAAGACGCTTTTTTTTTTTTTATATGCTGTAATTTGGATTTAGTTTTTCTTGCCTGCGCATGCCAGAAAACAACTGAAGAAATTCCAAGCTGAACACATTACTCCTAATAAGGAGGACAAATTTAGCTTTACAGTGCTTTGGAAAACTTTGATTAAGCATCAAGCGTTTTCAAATTCCACCATGCTATGAACCAAAAAAGGATTTTATTGGCTAGCAAACTTATGCAAAATAGTGCACAGGTTTGGAGGAAAAGAAAGGTGAATGTTATTTTTTTTCCAAATAAGTATCTAATACGTGTGATGTGTATTTGTATTCACTACCCTTTTTAGGGAATATTATGTCTCTCCCAGCTTTGCACATCCAGCTAAAATTCTTGTCCATTCTTCTTTACAAAACAGTTCCAACTAATATAGGATGAAGAGCATCTGTAAACAACAATGGGCTTGCCAGTTGAACATATGTCTGAGCTTTTACTTGGTCATTCAAACCCATTACCTTGGATGTCTTGCTTTATGTTTAGGGTTGTTGTCCTTACTGAATCTATTTTTTTTTTGCCATCTTTTTTTTTTTTTTTTCAACGTTTAATAGGATTTGTCCTCACATGGTTCTGTGTTTATCTTCATACATGTTTGCATCAGCTCAAATCAACCCAGCATTATTGTCCTACATCTACGTTTCAAAGTAAAGATGGTGTGTTAGCTTTAGTTTCATTAATGAATACACATAGTGTTTTGGATATGCAACTATTTGAGTTTGAAAATTCTGCACTACGTTGTGTTTATCCATCACATAAAGCCCAGATGACATACACTGAAGTTTGTGGTTGCAAGGTAAACAAAATTGTGAAAAAGTCTAAAGAGGGGTACAACATTTTTCAAGTCACTACACAGGTTTTGATTTGCAAATGTTACTAAATGTTACTTACTAAGTGGAATACACTTACTAAAAAAAAATAAAATAAAAAAAAATCAGAAGACATTTCTAGTTTGGCTAAAACAAAAAGAGACCAGAGGTCCATGTTCTGACCTGGGCTCCCACTGACTATGGGAGACTGTGGCTCTTGGACAGATTGAGAAGGTATCTGGCTGCTGACTGCAGCCTGAATGTGTCCATTCGCCGCCAAAGCAGAAACATTAGGGGACTGGCAAACAACACTCCTCCTTTGTTGCTTTACACATTGAAGGATCTCATAAAGAACGTCACCTTGAGGAAAACCACCATAGATTAAAAAGAAATATATTTTTTTGTTACATGAAAAAAAGAGATTAAATTGTACCTGAACTCGGACAGCGTCTAAAGTCTTCTTTTGTCAGCAGGCAGAGGGCTCTGCCATTCATTTCAAAGTGTCCCTTTTCTGGTCGGCGTAACGAGTACTCCTTCTGAGCCCAGTGGAGCCAGTGGGCAACATCCTCCTTATCCCACAGAGATGGATTTATTCCTAATAAGAAAACACGGACTTTAACAGGTGGAGCGAAACTGTTTATGGGCAGAAATGAACACATATTAATTTCATTTAAGATGGTCAAAAATAGGTCTCACTCAGTCTTCCAGGTAGATGCCACAGATCCTCCTGAGTGTTAGGACTGACCAAAGGAGGTTGATTTGAGGGAGGGTGATGTACAGTTGGAGGAAGGTTGACCTCCCTCCCATGCATTATGGCTGAAGGACTGGTTTCTTGCTAAGGACATACACACAATATTGGAAACAACAGAAGAGCAGTGCAGAAATAATATATATATATATAAAACATAAATTGGCTGCTGTTCAAGACTGACTATGTCTGTTTAATAAAACATTAAAATTGATTGAAGTTTAGGAGAATAACCAAGATTGTTGGAAGTTTAGCCCCAGAGACTTTTACTTACCTTGATCAAAGGTGACGGGGAAACGCTCGCCATGTAAATGTCCCTAATCTCTTAGTTTGCACCAGAAAAACGGGACTATTTTTCTCATAAATTGACTCCTCGAGTAACTCAAATAATAATAATAATAACAATACGTCACACCTTTCCAAACTCCATTTCTTAAAGAAAACACGATGTTGTCGATGAACAAATAAAACAAACTGCACTATTTTCACATTCGACCCTTCCGGGAAATGAAAACGAAAGAAACCTAATCCCCGTAGGGGGTGTGTACAAAACAAGCTCATTGGTGGAAAGCAACGCGCACCTTTCCAAAAACCCTGACTGCAGCTCCACAGGGCGGTTATGGAGGAAACGAATAGTTAGATATTACATGTGAAGGGTTTTTCCCCGTACTTTTGCGTATTAAATGATAAAAATAACTTTAGTGGAAGGGACTGAAAGAAAACATGCCACTGTATTAAACCTTTAAACCATTTGATTTTGTAAACTATCTCTGTGCCCCGAGGCCATTTCTCCGTCGAAAGAAGGCAAAAGATTTAATCTCTAGGAACTTCCTGGGAAAATGACGGATGAAGGCAAAAGCAGAAGGACGAGGGTGGCGATAAAGCAGTGGGGGTGTGAAAAGGAAGAGAAAGGAGACGCGCTTGCGTCGACCAAACACGAATAAGAGCTCGTCCTTTTGCTCCTCCTCTTCCAATACAGGAAGACCTCCAACACTTGAGGTGGAGAGAGTCTCTCTGCAAGAGAAAGTAAGTGATATATTAAGGCAAAACCAGAGGGACGGGCTGGATTACATAGCCTTAAAACGACAGCCGCCATGTTGATGTTACTTGCAATAGGCTGAGGAAAATAATAATTATATTTTTAAAAAAGATGAAAGGGGCTCCCTACGGAACACTGCTCAAGGCGATCCCTTTAAAGATGGAGAGCAAAAGACTCAGAAAATCAAGTCTTTTAGGGTTACTAGCTGCAGCATCATCCATCCAGCTAAGTTCTTCTGTTTTTAAGAAAAGCGAAAGTAAGAAAACAAGAGGCATTTAACCTGGACGAAGGAGAATTGAAACCTGGGCAAATCAGTGGTCCAAAGTTCTCTTTTCAGATAGAAGTAAACAAAGGTGGTAGACAACTCAGATACTGAGTTCAACAGATTCATTTCAACATGACACTTCAACATATCTTCGCTCAAGTAAAAGTAAGAAGTAGACATAAGAAATTACTAAAGAAAGACAAAAAAATTTCTGCAGAATGGCTGTACATTCTGTTTGTTTATTAGGATCCCCCTTAGCTATTGTTGTGAATAAAGTGGGGCCCACATCAGAAAAAACACATTTATTACAAAACACATTTACTTAATGTAAGTAATGTAACACGTTGATGAATGCACAATTATAACACTTTATTTGATAAAGTGGCTACATTTTTTTTGGCTAATTTTGAACTTCTAATAGGAATTCTATATAGGATCCTAATACTGAAATAGCAACACACGTGCTGGAGCCAAAGTTTTTCTTAAGCTCCAGCACAGGTTTTTCTCACACAAATCTTCCTGCAGATCTTTTAAGGTATTTTTGTACAACCAAAAACTCACAAAGAGGTATTTTCATAGTGGAACAACATTTGATAAAAGAACAGAAATTGCATCTCAGAAGCAAACTCAACAGATTTATGTGTGGGTTTTCAGTGAATTGCAGCTATTGTGAATTTATATTGTTAAATTATATTCACTTTAAGTTTTTTTTCATTATTACTTTCATTATCCACTTTAAGTTTTTTTTATTATTATTACTTTCATTATCCTTTAAAAGAAAAAGTGTTGACTGATGATATTTCAGCATTATTGAGGATTATTCAATAATGTTGAATAATCTTTTTAATCTGAAAATGAAAACTGTATTAAAACTCTTTGGAATTAAGTAATTCAAATTGTTTAATGATTGTTGCAAATATATTTTTTGTGTTTATAGAAATTATTTGCCATTCTTTATTGGTCATAATAACAGGAGCAGGAGCTCATTATTTTTTGTTAATAAGGTGACAATGTTTTTTATTTGTTTGTTTTTTCCACTTTGTTTGTTTACCATCAGTTTGCATTAAAAAGGTTCCACATATATTCTAAGTGTAATCTCTGGAGTCTAATTTTCCCAGGCATGTGGGCTACAAAATTGGGGAGCCAGTTGGGCAGGCCAACTCGATCTGTGGGGGGATGGTTGCTCAGCAAGATGTTCAAAACACGCAACAAGGTTCTTGAGGAGCGTGCTGTTCAGCTGTGTGGGGTCCAACCAGGGGACACGGTGCTGGAGCTTGGTCATGGCCCAGGTCTGGGTCTAGAGTTAGCAGCCAAACTCCTCACTGCGTCTACAGGTCACATGATAGGAGTGGATTACTCTGACTACATGCATCAGGTGAGATGTTTTCATACTGTTACATAGATCTGTTTCTTCCCTATCTTAATGAAGAAAGTGTCTGAAAAACCACAATCCCTGTATTTAATACTAATCAATGGCGAAATAGATTTTAGACATGTGGAAAGAGTGGTCATATTTTCCTTTTGGAACTTCAAATTGTTTTATTTTTTTGTCATGACAGATGGCCAAAAGAACGTGAAGAAATTTTTTAGAAAGTGGCAAAGTGAGCCTCCATCACTGTGATGTCTCAGCAATGCCTCTGAAGGACAACAGTGTGGATAAAGTTTTTCACTGCAACTGCTACTACTTTTGGCCCGACCTCAGGAAAGCAGCCTTAGAAATCCACCGTGTAATGAAACCAGGTAAGACACTATGTTTTTGAGGTGCATAAAAAAGGTCAAATTTAAACACAGCTTTTAAAAAAAATAATAATAATACATTTTGACCCTAGGAGGACTTATTGTCACAACACTGAGGTATTCCCATGTAGCTGTTTTAGCAGCTAAGTGATGATGCCAGGGAGAACTGGCCCTGAGGCCTACATGGCAGCTTTGAGAGACTCTGGCTTCACTGGCGTCAGGATGGAAGACGCATAACACAGAAACATAACCTTTCAGGCTATTTATGCCACGGCATTAAAGTGAGACAGTGTTTAATTCACTCTGCTTCCGTGACTGCTGGACTCAGGATTAAGATACAAGGTTTTCATTGTGTGCCATTTAAATGGATAAACTGTGACCGGTCACGGAGACTCAAATTTCTGATCAAGCTGCAATCTTCACCCTCTTATGTGATGTAAACACAAGAAGATTAAGCAGTTTTGGCATCAGAAATATTCTCCTCCAGATTTGTTTTCTTTAATTACTGTGTTTCTTGCCAATAGAGACGGTTTCAAAGCTAGTTTATAATTATTGCAGATATTTGCCAAACGAATGAATCAGTCAATAAATTCTATTTGTAACTCTAAAGAATAAAAGATAAACCTTTCCTGAAATAATTGTCTGAGAAAATAATTGTGCTATGTACTGCTTGGGGGAAAAAAAAAAACACATCAGTGACCAAATAAATTATTATATCAATACTTTTACAAATTGAATGTTTGAACTTAGTCCTATTGACAAGGAAAAAGCAATGGAAAATGTGAAAAAACTCATCATTCTATAGAATTTGATGGAAAATTGAGAATTGGAAGGAGTACTACACTTTCAGATTGGGTGTTGTACAAAGGAAGAACAAAGCACAGGTAAATGGAAATGTCACCAGAAGAAACAAACATAGCAGCTAATTGCAAAGATTATATTTGTTTAGCTCAATGGGATAATCAGAAATGTAAATGAAAATATAATAAAACAAATAAATAAACAACACACTGTAGAGATAGACTAATTAAAGAAAAGAATTGATATCTTACAGTGTGATTGCATTGACACAAAAATAAATCTGAAAACAAAATGTAAACACAACTAATTATTTAGGATATAAATACTTTTCCTTTTTTATGTCTGATTGAAAAGTAATGGCATTATTGGCCTAATACATATGTGTTATGATGCATTGTGTATTTATCAAACTAAGATAAGCCTTAAAGGATTAACAAATAAAAAAAACAGTTTGAAAATGGTTTTTCAACATATCTAGGATAATAAACATCAACTTGTTGATAGTGAATGAATAAGTTCCAAATACGGTATACTAAAATATTTTTTGTACCCCCCGTTTACTTAGACTGATATAAATATAGTGCACATATTTTGGGGAGTTGATTCCGTTGTCGCGGCTCCATAACAGTTGGTGGCGCTATTCACGTTTCAACCACAACATGATTAGCACGAGAAGAAGTGTGACGCTGAAGAGGGAAATCCGAAAACCGTCATTTCTGAGCTCTTTTTCCTCATCGAGTATACGAGTTTTTAATTATTCAGTGAGTACAACGTGTGTGACAGGTAAGGAAAAGTAAAGAAATGAGCCGATAATACTATGTGTGGATGATCTGGAAAAACTACCTTGATTACATTGATTGAAGGGTACCGTGACTTGAGCAGTTAGCTTATTTACGGTCGGTTAACAACCGAGAGAAATACAGACGAGATAACAAATTATCTTATGCTGAAGATGACATTTCGTTCGGTGTTTAAATTACGCCGAGATGGATTCATTTTAAAATGGCCACATACTACGTAGAACACAGTTTGTGAAATTACCCAAATCCTCGTTTAATTTACAAAAACTGTGAGCAATATTAATATTGCATGAGATTCGACTTAGCATAATAAACTATTTAATTAAGTCAGACATTGACAGAATTGTTATGATTTCAAGACACACTTTATAGAGAACATCGGACCAGAACAAAGTTTGTGATTTGTGTAATCTTAGTTTTTTTAAAACCCACAAAAAACTGCTTTAAGTCAACAAAAAATGACAGGCACTAGTAAAAGCACTGTATATGATTTAAAAAAAATTCAAAAATAAACAGTTTTGACAGTTGGTTGCTAATCAGAATGAGAGGATTTAATTTCACTATTTTTATTGCTTTGATGAGGAGTCGGGTTCAATTTTCATATTGTATGCTCATGTTTATATGACGTCATTAATAATTGTGAGAGAAAATTGTTTTGAGTTACTTTTTTATCCACTCTAAAGAATGCAGAGAGCTTCCCGTTTGAAGCGTGAACTTCAGATGTTGAGCACCGAGCCGCCTCCTGGGATAACATGCTGGCAGACCGAGGAGCGGATCGATGACGCACGTACGGTTACTGTCACTGGGCCTAAAGCAGTTAGAGATATTTCCATAATGGAGCAGTAGTTCAGAAATGATGGGATCTATAACTTTACATGAGGATAAACCATAAACATACCCACATTCTTGGGTATGACAAAAAATAAATGTGTATTAGATAGATATTTAGGTTTCACTCTGTGGTCTAAATTTTGATTCATACTACTTTTACATGTTTGTTAAACCTTTTGGATATAATTACATAATTTAGTGATTCTTGAGAAGTGGGACAAAATGGGTTTAAATTTAAAAAAAAAAAATTTTAATTATTCTTCAGGCTTACATATACAAATATGACAAATAATGTTTTGGAAATGTAAAGATGCTACGTTGCAGGCTCCCAGTTGCAACATTTAAAAAAAAATTACATAAAGACACCATCCACCTACTACAGTGTTTAAAATAAAAAATATTCAGCAAACAACAGGAAAAGAAAAAAAAAATGTGCTGACATGGCCCAGGTTAGTTTAAGTCATATATTTGAAAAAATTATATTTTGTGTATATTTTATTCAAATCTTGTGCTTTATCCATAGGACCTTTTTTATCCCTCTTCTCAGGAATCACTGAATTCTATTTTTTATTTAATTAACTGATGTGTTGTTGTTATTTCCATTCATATCTATCTTAGTAATTTATTAGTGTCATCTTACCTTGCAGAGATCGTTGGTGGTGTAGGAACTCCTTATGAAGGTGGAATCTTCTGCCTGGAGGTGAAGATCCCAGAAAGGTACTTTTCTGTCCTTTTGAACATTCGTGAAACCGATGTAACTACTTAAATACAACAGGTCTGCTCTTTATGTGCCTTAGGTATCCATTTGAACCTCCAAACATGCGCTTCTTGACCCCAATCTACCACCCAAACATTGACAACTCAGGACGAATCTGCCATGATGCTCTTAAACTCCCACCAAAGGTTGTGAAAAGTATAGTGTTGTAATTTGTATTTGCTGTCAACTATTTAAGCTTCTATTCTCAAATCAGATGCAATAATCCGCTGGGGGTTTTTTTGTTGTTGTTTTTATTCAGGGTGCCTGGAAACCATCTCTAAATATCTCCACAGTCCTCACCTCAATCCAACTTCTCATGGCTGAGCCCAATCCAGATGACCCACTAATGGCTGACATAGTGAGTCGCATGTATTCTTATTTTTGTTTTCCTTTAGCCATACATATTACTATGTGTTTGAGCTGCTTCATTAAGGGCTTGAAGTAACTTAAAATATCTTTTTGGAAAATTGCCACTGCTCTAAATCAAAAGTCTTTTGATTCTTATTTATTGAATGTTTATTTATGTACTTTAAATCCAGTCAGCAGAGTTCAAGTACAACAAATACCTCTTCACAGAGAAGGCCAAGAAGTGGACACAGGAACATGCAACTCAGACAAACAAAGTAAGACGTATCTCATTTTCTTCTACCTCTGTTGTGTGATCTGTGCCTGAATAGGATGTTTTTAGTTCCACAATACTTTATTTTCGGTCCTGCTAGTACCATTTGTGTAGTAGTTTATCTGAACCACAAGGCTGCACTGTGGATTCCAAATTGAACATAACCCACAGGATAATGTATCTTCTGCAGTTTTAAGTCAAATTTCATTAAAAGGTTTTGGGGAACCCTTATTTTGTTGTTCTGCTTCAAGCACGACAAAATGCAACAGATTTATTTATAGGATTTTATATTTATTGGCATGTTGTGGGTCTTTTTCTAGATTTTTCAAAAAAGTTTCATCTGGGTATCTGTAGCTTTACTTGTTTTCTGTCTATTCCATATACTCTTGTTAGAAAAAGTTAGATTATTTTTGGCGAGAAGCTGGTTGTGTCACAAAGCAAGTTGACACGCTTATTCCCACAGCAATATCACCTCAATATTGCACATAGTGAATGGATTTACTGAGATTATAATTAACTTTTGAACCCACAATTAAGATCTTTAGGATATAGTTAGCTTGCAGCATCTTTTCCATCGCTTCTTTCTTCCCAGAATTCTTACACAATTTTACCAATAGCTTTGTGGGCTCAACTAATGTAACAATGCATCTGAATAACCTGGAAAAAATGTGTTGCTGTGTTAGACTATTATTGGCAACAGATTGCAATGTATATATATATATATATATATATTTTTTTTTTTTTTACTGTGTTGTATCTTCAAGCACCGGTTTCAAATCTTGAGTTTGTTGTAATTTGTACTAATTTTGTTCTGAATTTATAGTCTACAGAATATCCTAAACGTGTAGAGTTTTTCGAAAAGATTAAATAGTTTTTATGTGTCCTTGATCAGGGAGTTGTGGAAGACAACAAAGAAAATGCTCCGGATCAGAAATTATCATCTCGTAAACGGGATGCACTCTGTTCCCAGCAGGAGGCAGAAGAACCCCTGAAGAGACCTTGCCTGTAGTTTTCTTCATTCAGTCGTTGGAGCTATCTGATCTTGGTTAGCATAGCATATACATCCTTTCTATTTTTTTTTTTTTCTTGTTCTAATGTGTTGCTTATATGTTGAATAGATACATTTCACAAACTGCGTCTTTATAAGTTAACTGTGTGTTTCTGTGTATAATTAAACTTTGAGGATCTACATTATTCACTTTCTGGACATTGTGTATTATTTGGGTGTTTTTTGCATCATAAGCAGAGAGGTTCAAGTTTATACAATATGTTGATCATAATTTTATTCTAACATACATTTAAAAGACATATAAAGTATGTACAACCTAAGCGGTACAAGATTTTATTTTGTACAAACTAAACTTTTCTTTTCTCAATGTAGAAAATTATATATTTGCTGTTTATAAAAAGGAGACAAACATCAATAAGGCTGTAGTGAGTCAATACCATAGTTCAGAGGTAGTTACATTGTATGTATATAAAGATCGCTTTCCTACTCTAAGGCTGGCAGAAATACGGCTACGTCCCATTCAAACCATAAGGCTGCTTAACTCTTATTTGATAAAGTTGCATGTTTTTGAGCATAATTATGTAAACCATATAAAAATACATGTGCAACCCAGATCATTTTCGCATTATTTTCCACTTAAAGAATATTTCATAAAAATTGCTCTATTACACAGCTGTAAAGTTTTATATGTGGATATAAAAATTGCTCTGGATAAAACACATTAGCTTAAACTTGCGAAATTTGCTAGTATGATTGACAAAACCCCTTTTTTGGAACAAAACAACTTAATGCTATGATAGAATTGCATTTAGAAACAAAATTCCACTTAAATGCTATTAAACAATATGCAACTTCTGCGCTGCATTTCTCATCACATTTCAGTATAAACATTTATTCCCTCAGAGTAGACAATTAATTTGTCTGTAGCTTTGTTTCTCAATGTGATTAACAGCTTTTTTTTTTTTTTGCATTGCATTGTTTATTCAGCATCTTTTGTTGACTCATCATTCTCAAAGCTTATAGATAGGTAGCCCAGAAATGCTGTGGTCTGAATTGTCTCATTTCACTTTTCTTTCCCCAATATTTTAAACATCTGTGTCAGGGGCTCATTGATATAAGGTGAGTCATTGCTCTTGATCCAAACTTTGCTTCCTCATTCTGTCACCCTCTCCCTCCCTCTGGCTGTCGCGGTCGCAAGGGATGAGGTGAACGGAGGATGTAGAGGAGCATTGGGAAAACCTGGTTGTTTCCCGTCCAGGCTGGGGAGAAGACCCTTCCCTGTATGTGGCATCGGCATCAGTCAGTGACACCTGTGTTGAAGAATCCGAGCAGGAGCTCTTTTCTGTCTCCACAGAAACTAGCGAGTCCAAGGTGCGGTCACGGCGCAGCTGTGGGCGAGTTTTGGGGCAAGACCAGGAGAACAACTGAGAGTGATCTCTTGTGAAAAGAAGAAAGAGCAGAGGGTTGAGGCAAGCGGGAAGGGGCTGTAACAGAAGGAGGACTGATTTTAGAACCTCTTCCCCCAAAGAAAGAAGACCCAGAAGAGAACAAAGTGATAAGAAAGCTACTGGTATGTAGAGAAGGCCATTAGTAAAGATAAGCCAGGCAACATGTTTGATCATGGCACAGTCCCACAATCCCTCACACTCCCCCCGAAGTAGCTCCCAATACAGGCGGATATATGAACCTGTGACAATAAGCAAGCAAATGGTGTTCATCATTATGAGTGCCAAGGGGAAGCCCAGGGAGGATGGCAAGCGAGAAGATGAGGTAGGCAGGGGTGACGGAAGGCAGAAAGGTGAAGAGCCATACTCCCCCACTCCAACTAGTGGGAGTGAAGCAATTGCGAGGCAAAGGGTGAGACAGAAATACGCGCATGTGCGTACACTGCTAAGGGATGGTGATTTTCCATAGGCGCGGGCACATGTCACACTTGCACCACACTGCACTGCTGCCAGAGTCAACAGCAGCACGCTTGCCTCAGACGCAAACACCCAAACCCATCCTGTTGCTTGACAACCAGGTCCGCCCTCCCAGCGGGCTCCATGGTCATTGAATTCTCCAAGGGTCAGAGCATCCACAAGGACCAGTGTGCATGTACACACACCCATCAGCAGGTTAGAGGCACCCATACAGGCCACAATAAAGCGGAGTGGCGACAGGCTGCCTGGTGATCCAAAGAGAGACAGGAACAGAATGGCATTTCCCAGCAATGACACCAGGGAGATGGACCATAAGCCAATGCGGACTAGCCAGCTGCCCAAGAGGGAGTCACAGGGACGGAACGGACCTACAACATAACAAACACAAAACTGTTGTCAATACTTGTCACAACAAATTTAAGGCTTTGTCATATCAAATCTGTGACTTCACCTACCAGGTATGGGGGTGCATTGGACACTGGTCTGTAACTTGGATTCTTCTACTTCCAACTGAAACTCCTCCAGGTCAGGGTCATCTAGAGGATGGCATTGTTTATATGATCAAAATACAAGGACTGACGTTCTTTGCATTGTGTGTGGATATTAAGTGGCCTATTGTTTGTAATGTTATTTTTTCAGTGAGGTGACTGGTACTCATAAAATTTAATTGTCAGTGTCTAATTTTTATCATTTCAGGTGCAACAAAACTCAATTACACAGATATCAGGATTAAACAGCTCTTTGTCATAGTTACAGAATTTGTACACTCAGTAATATAATTTGAGTTTTTATGATTTTGATCGTATTGTTGTTAGTCACCAATGTTTGTCAATTTTGTTAAGCAATTGAACTTAATGTGGTTGAGTGTGGATTGTAGTCTTACAGTTAGTGTCTGCATGGACTGGGTACATGGCCACCGTCCTCTTGTGAAGGTCTTCATTTGTGTTGCTCAGCTCTGTGTCCCACTGGGTGGTGGGCTTGTTGGTGTTACAGGATGCATACACACAGCACTGGTAGGCATAAGGCATCTCTATCACCCTGTTGCAAATGGGAACAATATTAATCATCATAACGAAGAAGATTCCATGGCAGGTGGTATTTAGGCAAAGTACAACCTTTGAGATTCAAGCCATAATGCTTTTGGTTTGACCTTTGACATTATGGCTTTTAGGTACCATTTAGACATTCAAAAAAATTAGCATAAAGAGTTCACTTTGTAATTCAGATGTATTTTTATTGTCTTAAGTTGCATTCAGAAATGCTTTGCAGCAGTACTTTGTATTTTGTTGGTTGTGTACTGCATGTCCACTTGAATTTTTGAACTGGCTTTTGTTAAGCAAAGACATTTTTTTAGCGTAGGCCATATTCTGATAGGTGATATTTTTGAACATTACCTCATTTGTGGGAAGTGATCAGGACTGAAGGCCTCATATAAGTCTTTGTTCCCTCTCAGTTTGAGATGAGTGAGGCTTCCTAAACCTGCAACTGGTACAGAGCTGAGGCGGTTCTCAGTCAAGTCCCTATGGTTAAAAAAAATACAAAATTAGAAGTAAAATGTTATGCATGTGAACTCCTTAGAGTAAAAGGAAAAAGTTTAGTCTGTTTGATACTTTAACCTGTTCAGACATGCTATCAGATTATCACTGGATAGTACCTACTATCAGATTAGATAAACAAACTTCAGTCTTCACTTAAAGTATGCAGTTTTAAGTTGGCTTGACTTGAAATGAGATTGTTGGCTACAAATGTGTTAAGGCTAAAAATGTTGTGTTAACCCGTAGTGATTATGCCCACATTTCTGACATACTGATATATTCTGATACACAACCTTGTCACCCATTTTGAGTGGTAAAGGGACTACTAAAGAATCAGATAAACTGTATGACAGGCTAAGTGAGAGATGTGTATCTGTTTTTTGCTCACAGTTTGATCAAAGAATGAAGTGATGTGAAGGCATCTGGGTGGATCCACTCAATCATGTTCCAGCTTAGATCACTGTGAGAGAAAAACAGTAAAGTGAACTCAATACACTTATTGGAATTACAGTTATGCTCATCATTCAGGCTTCCGACGTAGTATTACAAAGTATGAAATTTGGATATGAAAACTGTTTAGGAGCTTTGTAGTCTGATCCTGTAGATGTCAGTATTAGCAAATCTAAAATACTCATTTTGACTTGACCAATGCTTTTTCATCTTTCTCTAGTCATGTTTTTATCTCTTAAATTCATTACGAAAGTTATTTCCTCTCTTATTTCTGTTTCATACTTCTAATATTTTAAAGAGGTAAACCCATTTGGTATTTCTAAAAGAGCTATGAAAAGCTCCTATACATGTATCATTTGCCATTTTCACTAGCATATTGTAAGTCACAAAATATTGTATTCACAAATGGACTTCATTTATCTATCACTTTTCAAATATTACTGGTCTGTCAAAGTACTTTATATTAAAAGCCACATTCACCAAATGGCATAATTGAATACAGTATACACTAGCTATCTTCTAACATCCACAATTACTCTGAAACATTGGGACAATTTGGAGTTACTGCCAAAATTCAAACATATGAACTAAATCTTTTGGCCATAAAAACGTTTTCACTTCATGTTAATACTGACCCACTCTAATGTAGACAACAGATTTCAACAGAACTAATGTAAGACGAAGAGAGAAAAGAAAAACAGATCAAGGATCAACTCACAGTGCTCTAAGAGAGGTGAGCTGCTGAAAGGTGCTTGACTCTATTCTTCTGACTTGATTATGCTGCAGTCCACTGTTGTATACAAAGATACAGATGCTTTCATGCAATGACGTGAATAAAATGTACACAAGTTGAACAAAAAATTCTGACACATAGGTCCATAGAACGCCATATATGGTAATTGTACGCACATTGTAAAATAAACATTTGTAACAAGTTGGAATTGTTTAAATGAGAAAAGGAAAACTGCTGCAAAGACAACCTAAAATACTGATTAGTTAAGATATAATCATGTTTAAATGAATACAAAACCCACAATTTAGTAGATTACAAAAAAAAAAAAAACATGCCTACTATTTATGGAATTCAAAACCTTTTTAATGTGTTGAGTTGGCTTTTCTTTAGTTGCCTATACAAAACTGTTTGCATTTTCAAGGAAATAATTTCCAAACAGCCTTTTTTTTTGTGAGGGAAAAGTGTAATGACCTTCTATGAGCCAACTGAACAGCAGTGTTCAGTAATAGATGGGGAAGGGGCACCACTGCCTTATTTTATGCTTCATACACGTGGAAAAAACTTGAGCTTCTCTGGCAACTTATTGGGTATATTTTGTAGTCTTTAAAACTTTAGCAGTTTTAAAAATGTAATTGTTGAAAATGCACAACCACCTTGTTCCCGCTATCCGGCCCATCCCTGAAAGTGAACAGTAATTTAGAAAGGGAACATTACTCACATCTCTTGAAGTGCAGAGCAGTGGTAAAAACTGGGAAGATCTTCTATCTGGTTGTATGACAGCTCTCTGCACATAGAAATAAAGCATTAAAAATAAAAAATCACATGCAATGTTAGACATTGAGAAACCCATGACCAGCTGTGAATTTATGGTGTGGAAAATTATGGGCTGACAATAAAACTTGGGTGTCAGTTCTGTGAGCAGGGGTATACTGCACACAATACCTTTTTGGTTTTTTACACATGTATATATATTTTTTGCTATTTCATGAGGTGAATTTGAGTGATAGCTTTAGGACACAGCTCTCTTGATTTTCTATAATTTTTTAAGTTTTATTCACCCTATTCATGTGTGTGCATGTCTATATATGTGCACTCACAGCACTCTGAGATGAGGCAGCTGCTCACATAGGTCCAGGGGAAGAGCAGAGAGACCAGCCCGAGTCAATGTCCTATAGAGAAAAAAAAAACCAAAAAATGTATTGTTGGAGAGCAAATAAATGAAATGATCCCAGAATCTCATCAGTCTAACTTAGTTGGACAGGCATATTGGCTTGGTTTGCCAAACCTTTGTTCCTTGTGCCTTAGAGCATCCTATAATTTCTTAAATATTACTTTGCGTGTTTGATACTTACAAAATCTCGAGGCTGGTTGTTCCTTTCAAATCTGGAAACTCTTGAATTTGGGTTGCCCCATTCAAGGAACTGATCCCAACCAAAAAGAAAAAGAGCAAAAAAACCTAAACAATTGATTTTTTTTTTTTTCCCCTTTCTCTTCCCCTCTTATGCTCACACACACATGCACAAACGCAGAACCTGTCTAACAGCTCATTGCAGCCATCAAGCTATTCCTCCAACATCAACACGGGCTGTTTTGGCCCTCTCACCAGACATCATAAGTCACACTATTCAACATGTTCTTGCAGCACACTCTCTCTTACCACATCAGCACACGGCACAGCAGTACAGTAACACAACATCATTCAGTAGGCCATTACACATGTCCGCTGAGCTCTGGCTGCAATGGCTAGAGGATGATTTAAACAGTGTTTGCGCTAACTCACTGGAATGGCTTTTATTGACCACATACTTACAGTGTGTGCAGCTTTGGTAAGAATTGGAAAGCAGATTTCCACTGGATTGGGTTCTCATAAAAGTGACTGCAAGAAAAGAGGAAGAAATACAGTCGAGACCAGATATTTAAGTATGCTATATATATATATATATATATATATATATATATATATATATATATATATATATATAAAAAAACAACACAAAACCATTTTTTTCTCTTTGCACAATTAAATGGCTGCTTTATGTCAGTGTGGATGACCAAAATAATTTCTGTTTTGCTTATAGCTAGTTTGTCTGTACATTTAGGGTAATTATTTAAAAGCACAAAGAGAACCCATTTGTGCTTTTAAGATAATTTAGACTTTGACATCCTGACTGATTTATTGAGGCGTTGCTTCAATATTTGCACACATTATTCTTTTCTCATGCAGAAACCCTTTCTGCAGCCAAAAATCTTCACAAAATGATACTATCACTGCCATCCTTCATAACACTTTGATATTAGTTCTGTCAAACCACAGGATAATTCTGCCCAATGTAAATTCATAACCGGGGTACATTTGCAAAATGTAATCTGCCTTTTTGTGTGTTGCTACTGCAGTAAATCCATCTTCCTTTCTGAGTGGCCTTTCAGCCCATGCCAGTAGGGGAGTTGTTTTATTTAGCTGTAGTTAATGATGCTTTCCTTCCAACTTTAGCCAGCATCTTTTAAAGGTCTTCTGTTTTTGTTTGGGGACTGACTTATACATTTGACAGCAAACCCTATTCGTGTCTGGGACAAACAACATACTGACCCTCCTAAGGAGTATGATAGTTGAACATTCCCATGGTGTTTACACTGGCGAACAATGGTTTGCCTTGCTGCTGAAATGTGCTATACAAATAAAATTAGATTGATTGATTGATTAAACACATAAACTTAATAACGCTAGGGTTCTAAAGAAATCCATTTCTCATTATTATGCCATTTAGTAAAAAGGAAAACACTCTTGGTAATCCTAACTTAGCTAAATCAGGACCGATTTAATCTGATTTAATCTCAGACACTGAGAAGCGAAGATGTTATTCCTTTTTTAAATCAATTGTATGTAAATCTCTGGTTTCAACTGTATGCTGTTATTCCAAAAAAACAAAAGGAATGCATGTGTCAACACATGCTGTATAATCTGCTCTGAATGAGTTGCGTTGTAAGTGATGCTGACATGCAATTCCAGTTGTGTTTATTTGATATGTTCAAGTTGTAGCATTGTGATTAAGCATGAAACTCACATGGTTTGGAGCTGAGGGTTTCCCATAAAGGCCCTCTCAGGGATCGCTTTGATGTTGTTGTTATGGAAGCCCCTGAACATGCAAAAACATCCTGTTAGTTATTCTCTCAATCAATATGTTTTGCATTTCGGGCCGCTTGCAGGAGCGACATTGTGTTTGTGAGTGAGAGTGTGAGTCATGTGCCCCTCGCGTTGCACCTGCCGTTGCACAGCTGAAGAACATTTTTGGACACATGAGACGTAAACACACAACACATACGCTGTATCTGTGACACATATGCACGCTGCGAAACATCTGCTAATGCCGAGGAAAAAAAAACATGGTTTGTGCGTGTGCGTCTGTGTGTATGTGCAGGGCGAGTGGCTGCGTGGGTGTGTAGCCAGCACCTGCTTGGGGCGAGAGAGATTGTATCCGAGTGCCACATTAAAATCACTTAACGGGATTACTCGGGATAACGCAACCACGATAGTCATGCCGGGCAGGTGTGTTTTGGTGTGTGTGCGTGTGTGTGTGCGTGCACGGTTACTCACAGTTCCTGAAGTTTGCTCAGTGTCCTGATCGCCATGGGGAACTCCTGTAGATCATTGTAGTTTAAATCCCTGCAAGTCAAATAAACAGTCATGCTTAAATAATACCTAAAGTCATTATGTCCGATTTTGCCCCCTACGTGGCATCAACATTTCATAATGTCATTCTCCCTCATTAGCACAGTGGAGCCAGTCCATTCCAAGAAAAACAGACAGATAAGTTAATCAGGCTTAAACACCACCAGAAACAAACTAAATGAGAAATTAATGTTGATGTGTTTGCATGTGAAAGCAGTCTCATTAGTGTGGTTTTTGTGTAACAAAGTTAGACAACCTTTTAAAAGTTTATTTTTTTTAAACTTAAATTAAAATCACTTTTGGCAAAGTGCCTGGCCGATTTAAAGGAGACACACTTTGCTTTTTCAACAAGCCACCGAGTTTTTCTGCGGTCTTTATGCAATGCCTACCATGATGCAAGAATGAGAAAGTACTGGAGATCCCATTTTAAAATTGCCTTTTGCACAGAGGAGCTGGTTTTACTGTAAGGGCTAGCTGCTCACCTCAATCTTAACTGCACCACCTCACTTCAGTGGTTCTCCTACTCTTTGTGGTCAAAGCAGTGGTTAGTGTTGAAGAAACTAACACTATATACTTTGACTTTTTGACATAATTTTTTGCAAATCTAAAAGACACATTTTCAGACAAAAGTAACTCCAAGCAAAGAAAAAGTTATGGATTTTAATATTGCGCACACTGAAATTGCAATAATGGTATATTTGTTAGCTAATCTACGACACATCCCAGTTCTTATGAGCGTCCTCTAAGTCATATTGACCATCTTAATTTTTCAAAGGACCCTCTCTAAATGTGGATCCACAGTAGAAGCACGAACAGCAACATTTATTGCCTCTAGTTATGTTCCTGATTGTGTGTATGGGTAGAGTTACATATGTGTACACTTGTACTGTATGCCATTGCAGCTGTACAGTTAAAGTTCCCCATTCTCTACCAAATTAAGTGCTGGTCTTTTGTACACATAAATGCTATTAAGCTGTCCAAATCGGTTGAGAAATTATTGCTCTTTTGTCTGGTTTGCATATGCTGTTGTGTTTTCTAGAAGTTCACTGGACAGCTTCTCATGCTAATGATTTATATATACAGTACAGACCAAAAGTTTGGACACACCTTCTAATTGAGTTCAGTTAGAAAGTGTGTCCAAACTTTTGGTCTGTAGAGGGATTGATGTAGGTGGTGGTAATGCATATATCTTATAAAGAAAGCCGCTGCAAGAGATTAACCCCTCATACCAGCACAATCTCCACGTCAGTGACACCTGCCATCTTACCCTGCCGAACCATCTGTCTCTACCACCTTCTGATAGCCCAATCACTTTAACACACACTATTCTTGTCCAAAAGGCTCCGTCTCTTTTTCACTTTCTCTGGTTTCCCTTCATCATCTGCAGAGTTTCCGAGCATGCATTATGGCTTTCAACATGAGTATAAAGTGAGCCATACATTTATGATTGCACAGGCAAAGGTACTTGAATATATTCGCACATATGCTCGCTCGCCCACACACATTCTCGTAAAGAAATAATGCATATTTTTTGTTACACTTCAACAGGTTGTTAAAGCAGCATGCCAGAAACTGTGTTTTCATCAGACCACCATGAATTTTGCAGGAGGCTTCTCACACTTTCTTTCACTGTGTCAGTTTGCTGCGGTCTCCATATTGGCATGTGGTTAGGATTAGGTTATTGAGGCTATGGCACGTCCTCCAGGAAAACTCTGCTGGAGCCACGCTGTGCTGTTCTTGACCTTACTGCCTAGCAATTACTAAACATAACACAGAGGATTCCATTGATGATGCTTTGAGGGAATCAAAGTGGATCTTTTTATCTTTGCATTCCTTTTCAATTGTCGATTGTGGTTTTGCGAATTGCTCGAGCACCTGCTGAAATCACCAGTACATTAATCATTATGACTTCATAATTTAGAGCTGCAGTGCAAACGTTTTGGCACACTACATATGATTTATAAAAAACACATCTCAAGGCTTTCTTTATAACACCCAGCAAAATTATGTGTGTAAAATATGAGGAAAAACTGCATACAGTATGAGAAATTATAGCTTTTAATTGCATTCGCTTTCTGAGGTATTGTATTCTAAATTTGGGAATACTCACAGTGTCTCCAGACTCTGTAAACCTTCAAAACATCTTGAACCCATGCTCTGTATGTGGTTGTTGTGGAGATGTCTGGGAAAAGTCCATAAAGATTCATGTTTTTGGGGATCAAAAATGGCCAATTAGTTTGCCTGTTAACACTCGAGAGATGCAGAATAGTAAATAAGTATTTCTAGTTCAATTTATTTCTAATGAGGCCATTGATCTAAAATTTACACCAGATATGCAACAACCAAGGTAATTGACACATACAAAGAAACTAACACCACAAATTGCTCCATAAAGTAAGTTCTGTGCAATAAACTGAGAATAGTTATGATGAAAAGCTTTTATTTAAAAAGCAGTATTTAAGAGAAAGCTTAAAAAATAACTGAAGAAAGAATTCTGCTCTTTTTTTAAGTACAAAATATCATTAACTTTTAGTTCTTATTGATAAACTATAAAAAGGTTTAATGGAGATGATCAGTGAGCAGCACTGTAAACATGGTGATGGATGTTTGGCCTTGAAGAAATGGAGAATTCTTAGAACTAGCTTTCACTATGTTTAACGTGGATAATAAGTGGGACTGGGTGGATGTTGTAGCATGACAACATCAGCATGCTACATAATAAAAATGTTTTCATTACCAAAGCATTCCACATATTATTATGTGTCAAAGCAAAGACCTCTAATGGCATTTGCAACCTTTATGCACAAAATACTAATGCCGTTGGTTACACACACATTTTTAGAATTTTGGATTATTCCTGTGAACACCACTGAAGCCTTAATCCAGAAGGAGAAAGAATATTATTCCATAATGAAGAAGCAATCTCCAGGTGCTTTGCACGATATTTCTGACTGAGGAGACAAAAGAATAATCGGATCGGTTCTGCAAGTGAGAATCTCTTACCGAGTGATAAAAAAAAAACCTGGAATTAACTAGAACAGTGTTCTCATGGAAACAGTAAGTAATGCATTCAACCACAATGGCATCTATGAGCATTCACTGCACAAGAGTCCGCTACAGAAATAAACATGTTGAAACTTGTTTAAAGTTTTCTGCAAAATATTTAGACATATCAAATACTGGCAAAATACAGTCTGATCAAATGAAACCAAAGCTGATCTGCTGGGATGTTATTGCACACACCCTGTTTGAAGCAGAAGAAACACTGCAGACCACCCCAAAAACACCATACCAACAATATTTGTAAGTGGGAACATCATGGTGTGGGGTTGTTTAACAGCAAATGCTAGTGGCAGACTTAACTTAATTAAGAGAAGATTAAAATGAACGGTGACTTTCTTGATGAGAATATGAAGATGAAACAAGGGTAGATTTTTCAGTAAAATTATTCCAAACAGTCAGGGAAAGCCTCAACTTGTTTCATAGATGGAAAATAAAGCTATTTTATTGACCAGGTCAGACCCGTAACTTGAATTAATTTAAATTGAAAGAACTGCAGATTAGAATAAATGGAAAATATCTCTATAATCCAGAACACATTTTATATGGAATGATGGGTCAAAATTACATCTTCACTATTTTCTCCATTTCTACCAATCACATTTATCATTAAAAAAATAAAGTTTTTTTTTCCCCCCCCAAGTGGTAACTCAATTTTAGTATGTTTTCAGTACTTATTTCCTGTTCCATTCCACTTTATGGCACATCATTTTATTTATGGACTTGTGTGGATTAATGGGGTTGTTACTGAAATCTGGTGTAGATTTCCTGTAAAGATGGCCTCTGAATATGCCTTCACTGAAACAGACATTGACATGTTTATCATTTCTGCTGTAAAAAGGCACAAATCAAGATGTCACTTACAGCACCACAAGGCCAGAGAGGTTGGTAAACGCATAATCAGGTATGTGGGTGATCTGGTTGAGGGCCAGCGTCATTGCCTGCAAAGAGGACAGGGAGTCCAAAGCCGTCACCGGTATTTCTGTTAGGGAGTTGTCGTCCAACCACAGGTGTTTCAAAGAGCGAACGCCTTTGAAGGCCTCAGATGGAACCCTGCTCAGGAGGTTGGCATCAAGACGCCTGTGGGACAAAAAGCACAACAATTACTTAAGTTACGTGTTTTATTGTGAATACCTTTGTATGTTTGTGGTTAAAGAGTCTAGCATCATGACGCTAGACACTTTGGATTATGGGAATGGTATTATAAGAATTACAGCCCCTTTATTTCCTCTCTTTCATCTTTGCTGGAACCTCTTTAGAGTGCCTCATTTTGATTTATTCCCCCGCTAAATAAGCTATGTCGACCCTCACCAGTACAGACAAGTATCAAATGCAAGATGAGAAAAACACAAACATGTAGGAATGACTACACTGAGCCTGTTTTCTCTGTCCTCAAGTTATTTATGTTGTATAAAGATTTCTTCGATCCATGTCTGGAAAACGGGAAAGGCCATTAAAGGCATCCTCAGCTGGTCTTCCTGTCGGCATTCTTTCCATCAGAATCTCTGTTACTATTGGGACTGACGGTGCTCCATCAAACACCACAAACACATTTTCTTTCATCTGCAGAAGTTATGACCGTGAACACTTCTATGTCTTGAACCATAGAAAACCTAAAATATGTTTGTCCTCTTTATCCTTTAATATCCTATACCCAGAAGCAAAGAGTCTGGATACACACATCCCGGGTAAATACACACATGGATACACACTGTCGATAGTGATGAATGATCCCCTCAAGGCAGGGTTGACAAGCTGAGACCACTTCCTTTTACTATTCTTTTTTTCTCTGGCCCTTCACATTCATTCATTAATCTCTCTTTGCTCCCTCTGGCCCCTCTCCATTCATTTTCAACATCAATGCTGATCCACTCCCAGCTTTTGTGAACTCTTGAATCTCTCTTGTTAGCTCTTTTCCATCTTTCAAACATCCTTGCTTATCGGTCTTTCACTGAGCGCCTTTGATTCCCTTGGTCCTCATCCTCATCACCCCTCCGAGGCTACACCAAAGAGAAAGCGTCATCAAAGTGAAATGTGAACTTGAACTCTGGACTTTTCTCTGCAGAAAGATTTTCCATCAAGGGGAGCAACTGTACACACTGGCAGATGCTTAAATCGAAAGGCCCATGGAACATACATATATGTGTACACACAAAGCTTCATTGCATTGGGATATGTTCTAAGTGTTATTAAAAAATATTTGTCCTCTTACTTCTGTTTTTGTTTGTAGCACCTAAATGCTTCAGACTATCGCATCGATTTCATCCTGAGAAAATGGTAAATCCTCTTCAAACTTCTAAGAAAAAATATCATATAGAACTATTTAGGATTTGTGCCACACTTGGCAAACATTGGCAAACATTTGCACTAACTAACATTCAGTCTTTCTGAAGTTAGTTTACAATGTCTTCCCAATCCATTTTGCAGGATTGTTTGAGTTCAGCTACATTGGGTGTTTCAGAGCATGGACGACCTGTTGCCACAAAATTGCAATAAGATTTAAATCCCAATTTTGACAAGGTCTCTCCGTCCATCCACTGTCTATAGTTTAGGAGGTAGAGTACGTATACTCAATACCTGCTAATCCTCAAAGGGTCACAGGGGAGCAGGTGCATATCTCCAGCAGTCATCGGGTAAAAGGCACCCTGTCCAGTCGGTCAAAGGGAACCACAGAGACAGGCCTCACAAACAACTGCACACACTCTCCTGTAAGGGCAATTTAGACTGATAAACATGAAACATGTTTCTTGAGTGCCAATGTCAGTGTTTTGCTTTTCTTTTCTCAGAAGTCTGAGAAAAAAAAAAAAAAACTCCATGCAGCTGGATGCCAGGCCAGGATTCAAACCCAGGGCCTTGAAAATGTAATAAAAAAATTTGGTTAATCAGATGTAATTCATAATTGAAGAAGGGGGGGCAACTGATTTTTTGCGCTTAAAAATAATATAATCCGTTAAAACATGCCTTTTGTACAGTCCTAAAGATCATCCATGTACCTACTCTTTAAAAGGGAACTTGTTTGTCCTTGAACAAAATCAAAGGGTGAAAAGTATTGAAGACTCTTCAAATTCCTTTCCATTTCTATGGAGCAAAATACTAGACAATCCGTTTGGTAGAATGTTCAGGTCTTTACAAGATCAAGACAAATAGGGAATGTTCCACTGAACCCAATAAAGCAGACTATTTCCTGCCCATCACATCAAAGTCTAACCGACATCCATAGGAATAAGGAGCAGGTAGAAAAAGAAAAGGATCTCTTAAAATACCCCAGAGATCTGGGAACCTACTTGAGTTTGTTCAAGTCTCCAGATGGCTAAGCTTTTCTGCAATAAGGGAGTTGGAGGACCACACTTTTAAAGTCAGTGTTTTGAGTCAAATCTCTAAAAAACAGGCTTGGGATGATTTACGACCATTTGTGAAGATCATCAGTGGTGATTACGCTTCTTAACCAGTGGGTTGAGGCCCAAAACACATGTGTCAGCTTGTGACGGGCACCAAACTCAACAACAACACTGCATCCTGTTTCAAATGGTGAGAGAAAAACTTTGAAACAGTTCCTGCACTTAGAGGGATTTTTTGCTGAGATTAAGCGATGGTTTACTTAGGATATACCCTTCTTTATATGTTTATGCCAATGTAAGATCCGTGTTCTGACTCATTTGCCATCTCCATCTTGTTACTTGATTTGCCTTATTCCAATGAGAGGCGCCAACAAGATTCATTCTCAAAAGCCTTTCCAGTAATCTTACTCTTCAGAGCTTATGATTACGATAATGACAAGGTGCGTCTCTGTTCATTGGCTTTGTGTGTATATTTGAGTGCATTTTTTTCATTACACGATGTGATTTTTATCGCTAAGGCACTGTAAGAAGACCTCCCACGCACAGAACCTGAAGACAACCAGGTATCGATGAGATAGCTGATTGTTTAATCAGACGTACAGGTATTGCGTCAAAGACAGCAACAGGTAGACCATCTCCTTGTATGTGCTGTACAGTGTAGATGGTATGTTTAATATGTTTAATAAAAGAGTGCAGCTCTCTACCATTAACTCTCAGAAAAGTTTAACAGAGTATGTTTTTTTTTTTCTTAAAAAAGAATCTGATAAGATTTTTAGGAGCAACATACTTTTAACTGAAATGCTTAATTATTGTATATTTTTATAAATTTATAAACATTTTGTATGAACTGTAATTATTTTAATTTTGTCATTTGTAATATATTTTAATGATTTCTACTGTACAATGTGCATTTTTAAATGATGGACCCCAGGAAGAGCAGCTGGGTATATGCCAAGCTAATGGGCACCCTAGGCAATAAATAGGTGCATGTGTGTGTGTGTGTGGGCGTGTGTGTGCGTGTGTGTGCGTGTGTGTGGCCTTTTATTTGTTCTAGCATAGGGTCCAGTTTTCCAACAAATACTATGTTGTGAGCTCATTAGAGGGTTTTTTTGAGTTGGCGGTTAGGTTCAGGACTATTTTTCTATTTATTTATCTTCGGTCATTTTTAACCTTTTCATACAGAAGTAAAAAAAAACAAAAAAAAAACAGCAAGATATGAATTGAGTTTAGGCTAGATGTAGGCATGAACTGGTAATGGTTGGTTTAGGTAAGGGGACAGGGTTATGCTAAATAAATGAATGAAAACGAATGGAAGTCAATGCAAAGTCTAATGTGTGCTTGAATATGTGTGTGTGAGAGAGTGTGCAGGATTTCTAGATATTTAGGGAACACAGGCCTCCTTCACAGCAAACAGAAAAACGCTGTAGGTTTTCTGTAGAGGAGTTCATGTCTTTCATGCCCGGCCCCTCCTACATTACAACTCGAGCAATTTGTGAGTCTGTCTGATGAAAGAGAGAATGTTTGCAGAGAATTATTAATTTGGAAAGCAGAGAAGTGGGGTATGTATTTTGGGGCAAAGTTGAGAGGAACAGGCAGGGCTGAGGAATTGCAGGAGTGGAGGTCCAAATGAGCTCGTCTAAACACGCACGCTGACATTTATACGCTGACCCCACAGATTAGACAATTAAACGGCCAAACACGCTCATTAGCCGGGGGATAGCTGCGTGGGTGGTGGGGGAAGAACGGAGGAGTATGAGCGGAGGTGGAAGAGAGAGAGAATTGGTGGAAAATGGGGTTGTTTCACAGCTCATTGGAGATGCTCTCGCTGGCCTGCAGTGTCTGCTGTTGCCCTCATGGTTTCCAGATGCTTCCATGACACAATCGGAGCCGTGACTCCTACCGTCAGGCTCTCGCATTGAAAGCAGGACCGTTGCAGCTGACACCGGGTTACAGTCTGCAGTTCGTCAGCGGTACACTATACCTGCAATGTGGTTAAACCTGACAAGTGTGGGTGGCCATGGAAGGGGTGTCTTATTCCCTGCTAGAGCAGCATAATTAGACTGTGTGTGCAATGAGAGTGTGAGAGAGAGACTCACAAGGACTGGAGGTTGGGGAGGTCCCATGGAGCATCATCAGGAAGTCTCTCCAATTGGTTGTTTTGTAGCATCCTAATAAAGGCACAAACAAATGAGTCGGCTTCAGGCATCAGATCAGTGCAGTTAATTTGTCAGCTCACATCAAGCAAAACAAATAATTCCATTGTGACGGAAATCTGACACAGGAGGTAACGTGGTCTGAGTAAGTCTGAAGAGAAGCAGAGGAAAAGGGGAAAACAACCAGGACCTCCTTGGGTGGGCTGGTGATGTCATCCTCAAAAGAATGGCGCAAAAATGAGGGGGAAATGGGAAGGAAACAATCGTCTTCTCGCTTCCTTCCTTCATTTTTCGTTTTCTCTATCGCTCAACATCAGTTTCTACAAAGCATATCCATCTTTCTTAGCGGCACTGTTGTGGGCAGCTGCAATGATGCGACTGGTGCTGCCATTATTTTCAAAATAGGAGATAAAAATCTGACCTGAAGAAACTAAAATTGAATAAATAGCATTTATGTGTCTTGCCACAGTCTCAAAATGACTTGCTCGTATTAGGTCTGTACTTTGGCTAGGCCATGCTAGCATATGAATATCCTTTGGTTTAAACAACTTCATTGCAGCTCTGGCTAAGATTTAGTCCAGTTTTGGTGAACTGTGATGTCTTTGTTGTTTGGCAGTTGTGCCATGCTCTTTCCATTTTTGGATAAAGGTGTTTAAATAATGTGTTTTTTAACCCAACTCTCCCTTAAGCTTCCCCAGAGGTTTATCCCAGGCTTTTATGTTGTGTTCCATAGAGCTGTTTGTTCACAAACTTTCATTATCAAACCTCTAAGACCTTCACAGAACAGCTGTGTTTCCCAGAGATTAAATGGCATACTCTATTTCTTAATTAGATAACTTCTGATTACACAGGGTTTTATTTATGGATTGGAAGTAAAAAGGACCAAAAAAAAAAAGAATGACTTTTTTTTTTTTACAAACAATTTTTAAATCTGTCTACTGTTTCCTATAATATTACATATTACTGAATTACTGAAATCTGTGATAACATGAAAAAAAATTTAAACGGATCAAGTGAATTTGAATAAGTTTGCAAGGCATTGAAACAGCATTTGGGATGTTGACATTTCCAAAGAGAATCCTGGAAAGGACTCTGTTTGCCTTGAGGCCTAACTTCTGAAGTTAGTTTCATTGTTGTAGTGTGAATGAAAACCTTTAGACATGAATTTGTTTTTCTTTAATTGGTATCGGTTGAATTTATGGCTGGTAGGCTTTTTATATCTTGGAGGGTTTCACAAACCATGATCTTAAAATATACGCTGCTTTGCCTTATTTCTTTCCAAATTTCCTCAGATTTCAAACTGCAGTACAAATAGCTAAGTTTATATTTTGTGGCATAAATCCCCCAAATCTTCCAAGCCAAGACCAAAGACGGGCTGCTTGCCATTGCTTGTGAAAACCTCCTTAGTACCTTTAAATATTCACAGGAAATATGACCATAACTCATTGGATGCCACACATCCAAAGTTACTGTGTGTTTTATTTCTGACTTGTATTTTGACCATGCATGGCATGAGAGCTGCAGTGACAGAAAAAAACAGCTTTAAACAGCTTCTGAAGAAATTTTTTGACACTCGGTGCAGTCCTGTTGAGGAGTCTGACCTGGAAGGCCAGACTTGTGTATGTGTTTGTCCATAAATCCAGTCCTGAAACTTAAACTTGTTTAGTACTTGAAGGGAATTATAAGCAGAACATGTCTCTCCCAAGCCATAAACTTTAACTGTGTTTAATAATCCATGGCCAGTGCATTTTATTTCAGTCAGGAAGACCGCTTCTCAGAACAATCCAAGATTGTTCAGCACTGGTTTAAGTTAAAGCCATATCGGAACAGGACTAAGACATAAGGTGCTTACTTACAGAACTCTGAGGTTGTGAAGACCCTGGAGAACACTGCCTGATATATACCTCAGCTGATTCCCAGAGAGTCGCCTGAAGAGAAACATACTTTTAGAAAAGAGCCGTTTTAAAGTAAAAATTCAAGCACAGCTACACTAACTAAAAAGTTGCACAAGTCTCAGATGAACAGTTTTGTCGTTTATTTTCCCCCACGACTTTGGATTGGGCTCCTCCAATATGACTTCATTCCATATTTACAACTTTGGGGTTACAGTTGGGGCAGTATGCAAATAACAATATTTGATTCCCTTCTGTGTGGTTACTGTTGGCTGAAAACACAAACTGAAACCTTAACCAATCCTGGGAGCTCCGATGAGTGAGTAAAAACTGAGTGCACTGCAAGAAATTATATGTGCGTGGGGACATATGCAGTGTTTGTGCGCACAAACACATGTGCAATGTGAATATGTGTGCCTACTCTCATGTCCTTGAGGAGAAATTGGGCCCGTTCTGAGGGTCCACGAGGACAGCACGGCAGAGAAACCACACACATTCACACAAGCAATCCAATCAGTTTGTTTATCAAACACAGCACCTAATGGTCATTTGCGAGTGTGTGTATGAGATATCCAAATAAATAGCATTCAGTCCAACAGATTTAAACTCCCAAGGTCACAAGCTGGGATTGCAGTTTAAACACAGATTTGGTCCTTCACAGCCCAAGACCACCCACTTTTATTAAACACACGCACACATACGCTAAAGGTTAGTCATTGGCACCCTCCCCCAAATCAGACCAATTCTCTACAGGTGCAGCTTTATGCTAAGCAGCTTTTTCTCTGGCAAAGCTGCAGCATGAATATCAATGTATTGAAATATTGGTATCAAGGACTGGCTGCTTTTCCAACATGCTCTCATCCATTCAGTAATGAAGGGGAACTCAGGAAAAACTTCATCTGACGTCTGATGTTGCTGTCAGCATCACGGATGATTATGACTGTGCAGTATTGAACCGCACAACTCCAATCACAAAAGCCAAATCTCAAACTCAGCTCAGGGTAGCACCGTCATAAAACTTGGATTTACTAAAAAGAAATTATGTACATCAGCATAATAAAATACAAAGTTATAAAGGCGTTACTTAATGCTACAGTTCAAATGACAGTGACTGATTAAATGTCCCTCACAGTGTGTGGATGTCAACGGAAAATGCATTGGAGACATGCGGTCTTTGGTCCATGAATTTATGAAATCTAGAAAAGGACGTTCAGTATTTTCCGTTCATCTGATTTGTTTACAACAGATGGTTTTGCTGTCTCTCAAAGAAGGAAAGCTCTCCAACCCTCGGGCTGTGTCACGTTTTGTTGTTGCATAAGATTGCTATTTGAGGCAATTAAAAACTTCACATTTCTATGGAGAAGTGTTGAAAGCTCTACACAATTGTAAAACAAATCTAAACCAGTATTTGAACTTAGTTTGTATTTAATTGTCTTCCAGAATGCTGTCTCCCCTCTTGTGTATGAAAAATGATGTGTATTTTGACGCCAAATGTAACAATCCTTGGGATTTGATTTTAATCGTGATTAGGATAACCTTCAGTGTTGTTTGGAAGATAATTAAGAAGTCGTCACGATGAACTGCTGGAGGCAGTTGACCATGTGACTTTAAGCAAGAATGTAAGACGTGAAATATGCCCGGGAATGGAGACTGAGCAGCACTCTTTGCTGCTAATTTTTGTCTTTTTGATATAATCAATAGTTTAGAGTTGCGAGTATAGTAGAAACATGTACAACAGCAAGAGAGAAACATGGCAACATCTTTGAATTGAGATAGACATACTATCAGTCGTGGCTGACCGCAAATATTCAGTTGACAAATTGAAACCTGTTTCCTGACAGTGTGGCAGATAAGTCTGAGTAAAATCCTAAAGCATTAACAGAAGTGATCAAAACCATCAAATGGTAAAGTTGTTGGTTACCATGGAGATGCAGGATATAGGCAGGTAAAAAAAAAACACTGCTGACCAAAAGATCACACCGATTTCTGATGCAAGTCCTCTTTCTGATTGGACACTAAGAGATGTAGGCGATGTTATGATAAGCTCTGCTTTATCTGCTTCATCTGAAAAAAGGTTAATTAATATTCTCAAATAAGAGCCAATTTTCTGTCATTATATATATTTACTGTACATAAAATGTCAAACACACCAGCTAGTCGGCTAATTCCTGTTTGCTGTTCACAAGTAGAGGTCAGTGGTGTATGTACTGGATGAAAAATAAATGATTGCATCAAAGTCTTGCAATTATTATATTTTATTTCATGTTTTATATATTAAGCCTTGCATTTATGTTTTTGTGTGAGCTATGCTCAAAGAACTACACCACAGAACCCAAATTAAGAGTCTGGAATTACACTTTAGCCTTTTTTTTTCCTTCTTCATTTTCAGACTTTGTTTGTCAAACAGACAATTTGTGTCAAAAGTGAAGATGAATATTTAAGAAAGGGGGGGGGGGGGGGGGGAGAACAACATCCACAGAACACCGACAGTTGCCATGGACCAACTCTTTCCATGGTATGAGTGCGTGCATTTTTGTGTGTAAAAGAATGCACGTTTGAGTGAATGTTCCACACGGGCTTCGAGTCGCTCCACATCAATCTCATTCTAATGAAAGGCGCCTTGCACTTGTCAAACCGGGGCTCCGACTGTTTTTGCTTTTAATTTGATTTGGGGATTGCTAGAATTGTTCTTGGCCCCTGCTCTGCATAGATTAAAAACTCCACCTCGGCTCAGCTCTGCTAAAATGATTTATATATAAAATAACAGAGGACAGTGGTGTTGAAATGTACAGGGGAGAGAAAAACAGGAGTGGCGCTGCTTTTCATGAAGGTGAGACCACCCTGCTATCAGTTAGATTGATAATCAACGAGGACTTTACTGAAGCGTGCCAACTGCTGATTATCCTACGTATCGTCTTACTGCCTCAGAATAATAAACAAACTGACAGATTAAAGAGTTAGAGAGCAAGGATGAAAAACAAGATAATTTTTTCTGGATCCGATCTTGCATAGTGATGGAAGAAAAGCAGAGCGTTGGTGAGTGATAGGAGCTGATGATGAAAGACAGAGAGATTAAACAGGACTTATCTGAGAACGCACCATTTTGCACACAGCAGTGTCTTCTAATTGGACATGCTCATTTGTGACACATAGAAGTAAAATTCTGACCATAGCAACCTTACTGGTGTTTGACCCCTCAGTTCGCCCTCAAGGTCAACCACTTAACCCGCCATTAACCTCCAAATTTGTGGGAGTAAAACATACACTGCAGGAGTGTCTGTTCTGTGTGAGAGGCTGTGTGTTTCTCAGAGATAGACTTGCTGACAAATGGTCATGTTGGCAGCTTTAAAATGAGAACTTCTAATTGACCTTGATAGTCCCAGCTGTGGGCTGCACCTGGAGCATCAACGAAGCCAATATCATAACCTCTCAAACCTCGGCCATGTCATATTCCTGGCTTATCGGCAGACAATCTTATCGTACATAAGTAGAGCAGGGTAGCGCTGGCTTCTTCTCCAGACCTCATTCCTCTTACATTTTAACTGCGTTGCAGAAAGAGTGACTGTTTGTCGAGACTGGATGAATAATCTTTAAGCTCTGTTTGTGGTGAAGACAAGGTTAGATTGATAACAACTCAGTTTTAGACCAAGAAATGGAGCTGTCATGTTTTATTTGTATCAATTTAAAAATCTAAATTTGCAAAATTGAATTTGAGAAAAAGAAAAAAAAACAGCTGCTTTGTCAAATAGTTTTTCCTATATGGCCATGTTAGGCTGCTGTCACATTGTGTATGTTGGGGTACTGAAAAAATGCATCTAGAGAAATAAAACAGATCTTGTAGCATATCAGTTTCTGTCGCTTCTTTAATTAGTGCATATTCGTGAGGCAGATGTCTGTTGAATGCTTGAGTGACCCCAGAGGTCAAAACAAATTTACTGATTAAATCAGAAAGTACGTCATGTTTTTGTTTCAAATTCATTTCGTGAAGAGTTGAGATCATCTTTACTTTCATAGTATTTCTTCAGATTTAAGGATCGTACTGGGCGATTGTGAAATTCAAGTAGGAGTTGTGTAGGTAACAGTGGTAACTGCATCATACATTATGAGCGAGTGCTGCAACACCCATTCAGTTTTTTTCACATCAGCTGGTGGTCAAATTATACATACTACAAAAATGAATGGGTAGGAAGGTGATGCAGGAGAGTTATTTGCCTTAGGCAACATGTCTTCCTATGCCAATAAAACACAAAGCAGAGAGTATGGTGAGGGTGTCAAATCGTCTCTTTTCTATTGTAAAATTACCAAATGTAGCTGATTGATGGCTACAAACGGTGAGACTTGACAAAAACTGGTGATTTTGTGGAGAGCCAAACACAGCAGGAAAAGTGAAATGTGATCTGTGCCTCCACAGTGTGTGGAGACTTTGATAAAGATGATAGGCTGAAACCACTGTCTCCTTCTAAAGTGGATTACAGGAAGAGCTTTTTACGGGAGCAACCATCCCCCTTCTGCCTCCTAGTATCAATTTGATGAGAACCGGGTATACTATCTTTGACATTAGAGCAGACAACCGAAGTGAGGGGGATGTCTTTGAAATATCAAGCAGACAAGAAAGCAGCCAACGTGTCTTAACTGCGGGTATCTCTGCCCTCTCATTAAACCATCCACCTCTCGGTTTATTCTTTTCATGCTGCGTGTCGCTGAGGTCTGAGTGTAAATTAAGAGACAAGTCACTGATCAAAGCATTAATTGAAAGCTTAATAAAAAGCGTTGGATATCAATAAAGTAGAACCCAAAAAACATAGAGCAATTAGAGGCAATGAAAGGGTTTGAAAGACAACAACTACACAAACAGTTTAATATCAGTGTTGATACAACAGTGACTCAAACAGCAGGTTTATCCTGGTGAGATTTTCTACTTGCTTCGCATGTTAATGTAGTCACTGATTTCTGGGTTAATGGAGATTAAACGTTTGTACTTTCGTGTCGTCGTCGGGGTGAGAACTGAGCAAAAAGATAAAAGTGGTTCTGCTTGATAGCAATATTTTTCATGGACACTCCAAAGCTCCTCAAATCTGACTCTCTCACTTCTGCATTAGATTCAGGTAGGTTGCCAAAAGCGGATTTGTATTGATTGCTTTGCTAGGTTCATAAAAATGTGGGAAAAGCAAAAAGGAGAGAAGCAATATCAAAGGCAGCGATTTCCAGCTTGTAATAACCTGCAGTGAAATGAACAGAGGGGGCTATAGAATTAATTGGAAGGGAGGGAAACACACAGAGAGGGGGGCAGGCAGTAAGGTGCAGCCCAACATCAAACAGTTTACCACTCTACCAGTCACAACATGCTTGGCCCTCGCCTCTCCTTCTGCTACCATCCTGTGTGATAGTCCCCACATCAAAAGCTGCCTGTTTCAAAACCAGCCCACCTTAGATCATTGGTTTGTTTTGCTAAGCACTATAAGTTGTTTTAATTATAATTGGTTTACAGTTGTCTGCTTTAACTCATCTCTCTAAACTGTCTAGACAGAAGTGGATGTGGAAAAAAACCCCAAATAAAACAATGTTATATTTCTCCCTACCTTGGAACATCGTTATTATCCTCATCTCAGCACATTTCCAGAAATGGCCAAGCAACATACCTTGGCTTTAGAGTAGAAACGTCCTCCTTGGAAGAAGTACACAGCAGCTGCATGTCTCCATAAAGTGTCAGAATTTCAATAGCAATAGAGGAGAAGCGAGATCAATGGGGTTGTAAAACATTTAGAAGGCAAATTCTGCAGGTGTGGCTCAATCCAAGAATACATTCCCTTAATTCTCCAAGGGCAGGCAAATGTCAGCTTCTATGTTCAAGATGACCCTGTTTGTGTGGTTGTTATTGTCCGACCAACACCAATGTCTGTTCTTTAAGGAGTTTTGGTTGACAGATGTTCAGAATTGCATTTGTAAAACACGTAGTGACTCAGTTATTCTTCTTTCCTTCCACAATTATGACCATCATGACCATCATCTCACGCTTCGCAGACTGCAGCTGCAAGAATTAGTAAAGAAAACAGTGTGCTGTCCAAACACACAAAGCTGACATACACACACGCCCACGCATGCCCCCCCACACACACACCATGTCCCCTCTACACACACACAGGACTCAAGGGGAAAATAGTTGAGAAGAGTGGCATGCTCACATTCACAACCTGAGAGAAAATTTTTAACCTCCTGGGAACCGAAGAAAAAAAGTGTGTTCCAATTTCTTTTTTTGTGTGATTTCCTATCTATTTGGGTCTAAAAAAACACCTTACAATTAAAATTTTTTTTAAAATATTTTTATTTTTAATTTCACAGCATGTCCACTGTAGTGGACAACAAGATGATTTTAGTGTAAAAATACAACTGAATTTAGAAAATGAGCAGATTATCGCTTTAGAGTAATATTAACAAAAGAATAAATTTAATTTGATCAAAAACTAAATTCTTTATCACTCTTCGTTGTTTTCTGTTGCTTATTGCTTGCAAGGACAATAGTTGCCTGTGTATTTAGTTGAACATTGAACATAAGCAGTTCTACAGTTCTTCTTTTGGATATTTTAGCGGTGATAATCCTGGAAGCACGTTTTCCTTTTGGTGATGCAGAGAAACATCTTGCATTTGGTACACCTCATGTATGTCTTGCCATTGCAGCCCTTATTCCTGCATCTTTCTGCATGCTTGATATCCACCATCTCTGGCATGTGCCTGGCCCCTAGTCTGCGTACAGAGGGCTCTGGTTGAGGGATCCTTGTTTTGGTTGGTGGCTGATACTCTTCTTCACTGTCTTCACTGCTGTCATCAAATGAAGGACTATCCAACAGCTCTTCAGCCAGGTGCAATTTGAAGTCCAGATACTGTTGGGTGTTCTTAGATGATCGATTAATCGCTTTACTGTCAGACTTGTATTGGATCCAAGCGTTTGTAATGGCAACATCAAAGAAATGAGCGATCACACGTGATGTCCATTTCTTGGTCCTGGTTGACACGCCGATAAAAGCTCAGCATTCGGTCACACAAGTCTACGCCACCCATGTTGTCATTGTATTCTCTGATCACTGCTGGTCGCGCACCTGGACATGAGCCTTTTCTTTGTTGGACCATCTGCTACAGATATCTTCTGGATCTTTCCCATACACAGTGGAAGCCATCAACACTGGTTTATTGTCAAACCATTTAGTGATTGCCAGCTCAGGCCTCCTCCGGACCATCGTCACTGATGCTCCTCTCCCTTCTTTTTACTGCTTATCTCCTGGTAGCTGGCATGGCTTTGGTACTCGGTTCCTCATTATTGTTCCAGTTGCTGGAAGACCCTTTGCAAGCAAAGCATCCATGAGATCGATTGTTGTGAAGTATCGATCAAAGAATACACAGGTTCCTGTGGGAAGAGATTCAACCAATTGCAAGACTGCTGCAGCTCCAACTCCCAACCTTTGGCCCCTGAACGTATTCTTCCCTTGATACACCTCAAAATCCAGTACTAGACCATTTGGAGAGGCAAGGACAAAGACTTTTAGGCCAGTAGGGTTTGGCTTGCCTGGGACATATTGCCTGACTGGACAGCGGCCTGTGAAAGGGACGATTTGCTCATCAATGCAGACCTTATTATACCTTGGAAGTCTGAGACAACCTTGCCTCACACGGTCAAGCAATGGTCTGACTCTCCAAAGAATGTCTGACTCCTTTGTCTCTTCTGTTACATCCAGATCATCAACAATCTTGAGTGAGCTTCTCAGCTTGTAGAATCTATCCCTTGTCATTTTCCTGCTAATAACTGGCACTTTAGTTTTTTTAGCCCAAAACATTTTAACTCTGGGATAGCCAAGGCAGGCCATGTGTACTGATATGCCAAAGAAAATCTTGATTTCTTGAGCAGTAGTATTTAGTGACACTCCTGTCGTTTGCAGCTGTCTTTGATTTGTAAAAGCTGCCAAATCTTCAAAGATTTTGTCGTCGATGTACTGCGTAAAAGTATTGGATTGGACTCCAGTGTTCTCGGATTTTAGGGTCATCTTGACAGACAGGAAGCCCAGGTAGCACAGGTGTGAATCTATTATGATGGATGGAAAAAACACAAATAAGTACTTAAATACTAATACAGCAATAATCTAATATGATAATAGAATTGGATACATTAGCCTAGAACTAAATAAAACATACAAGGTAGTCCTGGCCCACAAAGCACGCGACTTTCCTGCTCCCTTTCTGGCTCTGAGACTGTCTCCTCATCAGATACTCCTGCATCTTCTTCCTCTCCTTCTTCACCTACTTCTTCTTCACCATCTTCTCCTGTCCCAGGCTGATACTCATCCTCATCCTCATCTGACAGCCCCAAATCTGAATCTCCCTCTACTATTCGGTATAAAATCCTCTCTGCTTCACTTCTTTCTCCTACAAGAATGTTGACTCATTAAATACATTAAAATGGTCCTGGTGTCCACTACAATTGACATTCATAAAAGGACTGTTATTTCAAAACAGAAATTATTAAACTGTTTTCTGAGATAAAAATATTATCATTGACATGTTAATAAACAAGACTATATATAATTATCATGGTAAAAATAGCAATAGATAAAGAATAATTTGCTTACCTTTCCTCTTTCCATAAAATGTGGTTGTTGGTATGCCAGCCATTTTGATTGAAAAGAAAAAGTGAGTTCCCAGCATGCAAACCTATCACATGACACATCACTGGAAAGCCCAGGATGTCCTCTAAAGAGTAATGCAGGGCTTGATAGGGTAACTCAAAATAGTAAAAGAAAATACAGGTGAACAAAATGTCCACTATAAAGGACACAAATGAATGGGCCGGGTCTCAGGAGGTTAAGCTGTTTTTTTTTTTTTTGTTCTTAAAAAAAAAAGTTTTGTTTTTTTTTAGCTTAGATGTGCTGAGTGTCAGATCAAATATCAGGAATGCCACAGGAGTCTACATTCAAAATGTTGTGTGAATTTCCTTGCTGAATTTTGCACATTGTATACTAGAAGTTTTCTTTCTTAAGACACAAAAATTATTTCATATAGGCTTGAATATATTTAAAATAGTGTTTTGACACCTGTGTGGAAATATTCAAATTAATGACCAAAATATTAAAGATCTGTTCATGTAAAGGTACTCCTAAGACTGTGAAGGCTGGGCTGGGGCAGCAAGCAACAGTTTCAATAAGTTTTAAACTATTGTCACAGAACAAATTGGTTTCATAAGAAATTGTATCCTTATATAATAGTTTTGGGTTTTTTTGGCATCAAAATACCAATTATACATAATACATGTGTAGCCCAGTGATAAACTGAGGCTATGGTAGTTCCTATTTGTTAAGGTTAATTTTACATAGTTCAAAATAAGATACAAGTATATTAAAAGTAAATTACTGTTTACTCAAACATACATTGGTGAACAACTAAGTGTTTAGTATTCTTCTTTCTGAAAGAAATACATTGGTATTTTCCTTCACCTTAATAGTGGAATAATATAAAGGTCACTATTGAGTAATTATCTTATTTGATGATTAAAACTATTGTTTGTTAGTGAGCTATTGTGTAAATATTGTAACTGAAAGAAGCAGTGTGACGTAAGCTGCACTGCGCATTCTCTGATCTCACCATTTTCATTGGCAGTGGGGACAGTTTGTCCGGTGCGGGATGGGGATTGGTGGAGAGGAGGAGGAGGCGGGAGCAGAAGAGAGAGTGGTAATAGTGGAGAACGGAGGCGGACGAGGAGAGAGAAAAAACAATAACAAAAAGAGGAATAAATAAGAAAGAAAAAAGACAGACGAAAAGGAGAGACAAAGAGACAACAGGACGAGAGCGCACGGAAGTCGGGAGAAGTTGAAGGAGTTCAGTTGGCGCTGGAGGGACGAGCCAAGAGGGGACCGGAGCAAGTGGTTGCGACGGACTTCGGGCTAAGCTAAGTGGGCTAACGCTTTAGCGCCACGGTCCTGCGGCAGCCGTTGAGCCGCTGCGGAGTTGAGAGGAGGGAGGCATTTCAGCGTTTCCTATGTTTTCCCCGAATTGCACCGCTCTCAAATTGTTTCTTTCCTTCGTCCTCCCTCTGGGATTTCAACGTCTGCTCCTCATTGGTCACAGGCCTGCAACGTTGGGTTTTCCCGGGTTTTTTCCCATTTCTCCACCACCATTTGGAGGTCGTGAGTAGAACTGACTGTTCAGGACGATATACTAGCTTGGACATTGCTTGTGAACATTAAGGGTTTAGTGGGCCTGCCTTATGTGCTGCCTTATGTGAAAAGTATATGTGGTTTTCTGTTTTTTTTTTGTTTTGTTTTCCTAAATCTTAAAAGTGTTTACAGCTTACAGTTCAATTGGTGATTAACAGTGAGGTTTCCCTGTCACCATAGTTAATAAAGTGAAGCTGAGTAATTTTGCCTGAATTTCTATTTCTCTGGGTCATATTTGTTACAAACCAGGTCAGTGGTATTACCTACATAAAGGTGTACCTTATTGATGTCGAACCCAAGCACCCACCATTTTAGTTTTTCTCATAGAGTGGTTTAAGGTGCTACACATGATTAAAAAAAACCTGAAAAAAAATAAAATAAACAAACTCATATTTTTGCAATCAAAACTCTGGCTAATTTCCCTCCTTGGTGCACTTTGTAAACACAGTTAACAGGTTTCCATGTCAACGTATTGAGATCACCTGCTTCAGGTGGATGGCAAAGACGATCCAAATGCCTCCCCTTAGCCAGGACCCAGTACAGCAGGCAAACTAATAAACGAAAGTCACACTTCTGTTTTCCAAAGCTCAACTCATTGAGACATCTCCTCAAAATCATTCAGTACTTCTCAGCTGAATGCCTGAAATAGTACTTCCAAGCACTCTATATATGATTAAATAATCAGGTTTTTCTACCAGCTCAGAACACAGCATCTGCTTTCTGCATTTACATCTGATACTCCTGCCCTGGACACACCTTACCAACAAACAGCTTGGATGTTCTCTTACGGTTTGCAGTGAAAGGATTTAGTTCACTTGGAGTAATCTTTGTTTGAAAGGAAACCACCTGTGTGCTTTAGCCCAACTAAAGCACACAGGTGTATAAATGTCCTGAGGATTCATTGGAAAGCTACAGTAAACAATATTTTAAACAATACTTTTAACTTACAGGAGCCACCTGCACATCTCTGGTTTTCAGCGAGTTGCTTTTAGAGCTGAGAAGCATGGACATGGAGGTGGACTCTAAGAAAACCTTTCTTTAATGGGATGACTGGTCTAGAGGCATTTGGCAGTAGGATTTTTGAATAAGCTGCACCTACCTGATTTTGATTTTGCACAAACACCTGTGTCGACAATAACCAAACCTACTAAAAACAGAAGCTTGCTCTAGTTCCCCATGTTCTGCTTCCATACTAAACATTTATAGCAATGTTTAAAGATGTGAGTACACCGATTTAGCTCTAGTTAAATGTAGGTCCATAACAGCACTTAGGTTTTTTTGCATGCTTTGTGGGTTTCAGCCTTCTGAATGTAGTTGAGTGCTAATTTTTAAATGTGCATTTGTAAAAATGCACAGAAATGTAGTTTTATGGATTAAGCCAAAGAAAATTCTGGTCCATCCAATTATTGCTGAAAAAAATACTCTGTGGCTGTACAGGACAAGAAATATTAAGCTGTGTATTATCATATATATGTACACGAAGGATTCACAATTCCTCATAAGCATTCTTCTTTTAACTTGGAATGCTTATATAATTACATTACATTGACCTCAAGCTATAATGTGTGTATTTTGGCCAATACTCATGTCTACAAGAGTATTTTTTCTTCCACATTCTCTGAAAAATAAGTCAAGGTAGAAGACAAAAGCAGTACTTTGGATAGTAAAAAATAACCTATAAATATTTTAAGGACTGCATTCCCTCTCCAAGTGACTATCCGGTTCCCTTTTGTTCCTTTTTTTTTTTTTTTTTTACCACCATCCCAAAATCTACTTGCGTGTTGCTGCAGGCACTTTCTTGGTGGGAGAGATCAGAGGCAAGCCAGACCCATCAACCCCATCTCCAAGGTCTGCTCATATCAACTGCTCAGGAAATGTCTGTTTTTTGTCAAGTGTAAATTCTGACAGCGGGGTTTCATAAGCTAAGTGTGAGCTGAATGATTTTGTACTCACAGTTCTGATAACAGGTGCAGTCGATGGAAGGCTCTGGGCTGGATTTCGCTGATGTTGTTCATACTGAGATCCCTGGAGGCACAAAACGGAAAAGCATCAATGCATACCTTATATTATTTGTGTGATGTGAAAAAAAAAAAAAAAAGAACGATAAAATGTGTTTTCACTTGGCAAAACGTCATTTGAAGCAGGAGCAGGATGGGAAGAGGTTGGGGGGTTAGTTAGAGAGGTCGGGGGACAAAAGGGTGAAGAGGGAGATGCTGAAGAGAATTTTCCCCAATGAATCACTGTTGGGCAGCTGCAATTTCCTCCTTGTCCTGTGGACTTTTTCTCTTTTCCAGATGTCTCACTCTACTCTCTTTCACATCTGACCCCCTTAGGCTCCCCTTATATCTACCTCTTGCTTTCTCCTTCTCCCTCCCTGATTACTCCTTTTTTCCCCCCACAGGTTTTCTGGGAGACCACCACCCCTCCCTCTCTGTTCATTGCTCTAACAGACGCAGTTTGTTTCTATGCTGACGTGAGAATGAGTGTTTCGTGGTGAGTGTTGATGCAGCTGCATTATGGTGAAATAATAAAGTGTAGGACGCACAGATAGAGAAACTTTCAAAACACAAAAACCCTTTTTTTTAAAAAACATTTCAAGACAAAATAATGACTCAGACTTTAGTAAGGGAACATGTATATTCGCATGGCCCCAGTCATGTAAAGTTGTCTGTTTGATAAACACAATGAAGGCAAGGAGGTGTTGCGTCACCAGTTCTGTGCTTTCATGGCCCTTTGGGGTCTTGCTTGAGTCTTTGAGAGTCAGCTTCCTCTGTGTGTGTGTGCGCCTGAATATGTGTATGACACTAACCACTGCTCATAATGGCAGACCACCAGGCTAGCAAGCGTAAACTGTGCTTTCGGAAGCGCTTTTGCAGTTGTGAGTTTTGACACTCTTGCTATTTGTTTGTCTAATCAACCAAGCTGGCCGGGGGGCTGAATAGATCTGTCATCATACGTGTGATCTACAGCTAACTTTCAGGGAGTCCTGAGCAAATCGCTTTAAGGCAACTGTCCACTGTAGACATTTGGACGTTTGATTGGAGTCTAGCATTCAACTCTAACTGATGAGGTGGACTTTTCTTGGGGGGATGAGCAGCCAGTCCATAATGTTCCTGTCTGCCTTTTTACATCATCTGCTTGCATTTATTACTTTCTTATGAAGATACCATAATGGCATGCTACTTTCCTTTGCATGGGAATTTCCTGTTACATAGACTCTTGGCTCTGACTACAGAGAGTTTAAGGCATTTGTGTAGGATGCATTTGTGAGCAGAGCTGAAGTCAGAGATTTCAAACACATTCAACCGAAGTGAATAACATGCATTCTTTTCGTTTCTGTGCATCAAATTTTCTTATCTACTTGCCTAATAAAGCTGATTAGAAACACAGCTCCCACCATTTGGATTTTTGGTTGCGGGCCAAACATGAAGCTCTGCACAGATTTATCAAATGGAGCACTATAAAATGCTTTGACAGTGGGTGTTGTCCACTGCAAATGCATGAGAATGAAACAAGGGAGGAACGGAGACTGCAAAGCAGCGGAAATAATCCATGTACAGAAACATTCAATAAAATTTGGAAAATGTTTAAGAAGGAACAGGATATTTGTTCGACATGTTTGTGTAACCCGAGCTCTCTGTATACTTCCAATGACATCAGGCACCTTGAAATGTTGTCTCATCAGATTTAAGCAACATTCTCTGTCAGTCTTTCTCTTGAGCTGAGAAATGAGTGGACTGATTAAGTTTAGCACCTGAAAGCCAAATCTTGCAGGATCGAAATTTGAGATAAAGCATAAACAAAGTATCCAACATACTTCGTGAAAATATATTTTTATGGTGCTATAATTTTAAATAATTCTTAAGAAAATAAGCAAATCCCTTGGAAAGGATTGACTTTAAAAAAATATTTAGATAAAAAAGCTCTTAATCCTCTTTGAAGTGCATGGAAAACGCCTTTGTATCGAACCCATAAATCCTTGAAATTAGAATCAAAGGCACCAGATAAATGCCAAAGATTAGAAACTCAACATGTAGTGAAAAGAGAAACCTGTCCCGTTTAAATCTCTGACTCTCAAGTTCTGGTGAGCTACTGGATTTTGCAGTGTGTGCCATCATTAGTTTAAGATCTAAAGAGCTCTCTGAAACTGTAAAGTTTCTGAATACTTATTAGCCTTCCTGTGAATGTTCTTATATCTAATTTTCCCTCATGATTTTCATAAAACCAGATGCATTGTCCCTTGTCGGCTAAGCATACATTGTAGAAAAAGAAGTAGATCAAGCTATTTTTACAGGATCTCTAGATAATCTCCAGATATCAAGGTGCAATAATATGATATTATTAATAATTAACTTTAAACTAAGAAACATGAAAATCTGTAACTTTTATTGTGACATATTTCATATCGTTTGTATATGGCTCTCGTGTAATCAGATCAGCTTTTTCCACAGACCTTCTTCCACAATAACCTAATTTGTGAAGAACATTACTGTTTGTCCTGCCAAAAGACAAAAGATTACCTAATTTAGGATTTCTGGAACATTTCAGAGTAACCGTGGGTCGTATTGCTGCTTTTCTGTTAAATGTTGTTCCTGCTCTCATTTCAGGTGAACGGTGCAACAAGTGTAACAAATGTTAAGTCTGAAGTCATAAAGTTTTCTAGGCAGGGGCACGCACACATAGACCCTAGGTGGTGCTAGAGCACCAGTCCATTTTCTACTAGAGGAAAAAGTGCCCTATCAAAATATATATATTCCCTTTGATTGTTTTTGCAGTGTATACTGTGTGGCCCAAGTAGCAGTTCCAGACTTAAAGGCCTATATTACCAAACTCCCCTACAAACACACAATAACAAGCCACGCCTCCCTCAACGTGAACCACAGCGCTCAAAGCAGATAGGTGGACACAGAAGCGTGCTGCATGCTGCACCGGTGCCCCGTTTCAGAAGTCAGTAAAAATCCTGAGTTAATTCCGGGGTAACTATGGGCATATCCTGGGTTTTTGGTTTCAGAAAACCAGATAGCTGTTATCCCGGATGAACTTACTACCACAATTCACTTTGTGAACCAAACGTTTTCGGTAGCAGAATTGTTTGAGCAAACCTTGAGTTTGTCCTACTTTTTAGCTGAGACCTGACACAAGGAAAGAATCCAAAATGACGTGTCCTTTTCTGGGGGAGTCTGTAAACGTTGGAGAGTAAATATTCAACAGAAATCTCAGTCTGAAGATTTCTATGATTTGTCATTCTCGGAAGCTCTGTCCTGCTAACTCTCAATTTTGAAGCAGCAACAATATTGCTTTTTTTTTTTTATTGTTAAAAATGTTCTGATATTCTCCTGTACCATCATTAAAATGTCTGTTTCCATTAATGCGCACTTTCAGCCTTCTTTTGTTCTCTTGTCGCCATGTTGAATGGCATTATCTGCATCCCATTGAGGAGGGCATCGTCAACGGGATGAAGCCTTCATATATAACTTAGGGGTGACTTTCCTCAGAATGGAGTTGCTAGTTGAAATCTGCTGTTCTGAAACTGAAAACCCAATCGCATAAAATTCCCAAGCATCTTTTGTTTTATGCTATTCTTTGTTTTGTTGTTGTCAAATTGATTGTTAGAAAAAACAAACAAAAGAGTGTTAAACACAGTTAACATGAATCAGACAGCATGTGGCTATAGATTTGAAAAAGATATATATATATATGACGTTCAAATTGTTCATGTAAAAAATAAAAAATAAAAATCACACTCCCGACTCATCCGGCACACACTGAAAGTTTGCCCGCCAAACTTTTGGTGTATGCCACTGTTATCATATCAAAAAAAAATGTGTGACATCATGTACCACACCAAAAATCTGTGTGGCCTCAGGAAACAATGCTGATTATTGTACGTGTGCAAATAATCTACTTTGCAAACTATTTATTAGAGCATTCTAGAGCAATCATTAAAGCACTGCTGCACACACACCTCCCATTCAGGCATATCCAGCCTGTTTCTGGGGATGTGTCCACAGATGGAGACAACTCTACATTATCTGGGCCTGATTAAAGAAGTCATAAACAATCGTTGTGTGAAGTCCGTGCCTGCCGCCGCGCTCAGACAGAATAAGCACGCTGCAATGAAGTAAAAGAGAGAGTCAGAAAGGAAAGGTTTAAAAATAAAGACACAGGCTGGTGAGTCATGGGGAAAGGTTGAATGCAGCTCAGCTCGGCTGTGCGCTCCAGCAAGCTCATTGGGAAGCTCGAGAGAGAGAGACGTTTCTGCTGCGCAGGCCAAGGCCTCCGCTGACAACTTGACGTATCGTTGGAAGGCACTGTGTTATGGCTTGTTTTTAAAATCAAATAACAGCTGTGGCTTTTTTAAACCATGATAATTATGATTGATGACTACCACATGTGCATTGTGTCGGCTGGCGCTGTGACGTGCAGATATTTTCAGCGCAAACAAACGGCCGCAAAAAGAAATGAGAGAAAGGGCGCTTAAAGGTTTCTCAGGCTGTGTGGCGTATTGGAGTTTCACAGTTAGAATTTTGGTTTTCTCTCTCCCTCATTTTATGCACATCTCCACTGTGTGACTTTTGTGTGTGAGAGAGAAACACAGTGTCAGTATTTGTGTCTGCTTGTGCCTTATGATATTACTTCCATTTATAGGTGGCTGTGGTGTGTGTGGTAAGATGTCTGTCGCTCATTTTCACACCCCCATTGTTTCCCAGTGGGTCTGCAGATGTGGTGGCTACAGTTCTTGGTCACCCTTTCACCACATCACAGACAAGCGACGCTGCTGGGCCGTAGAAAAAGATTGCTGTGTGTGGGGGGAGACAGAATGGGAGCACATGTGGTTTGCACCCTTAATTTTTTATGAGAGAATTCAGCAGGGAATTGTTTTTGCCCTATCTTAGCCATCACACTCAGCAGTCTGAGGTTGCCTCAAGAAGAACCCATCTCTCAACGAGAAGGGTCCCACAAAGCAGCACCACTGCTTAGATTTCCCTTTACTGTTGAAGGACAAACTAAAGACTGCCCAGCAGTGCTTGCATCACAGAAAGCAGACAGCTGCTCATCACTACAACTCTTAAAAGGTCCTCTTATTCTCCTTTTGATGATTCTACACAAGGATTAGCAATGCAGTCCTTTGGTCTCAGAACATTGTTTTCAGACAGTAGAATAAACAACATCAAACATAAGACCATAGACAAAAAATAATATGATCTTGGGAAAGTAGATCACAGCCCAACAGCACTCAGCAACATTGACAAAGACCCCAATGCTGTCAGAGAAAACAGTCTCATACAAAATGCAGAAAAAAAATAGCACCAGACTAAAATGACTAAACAATTTCAGGCAGAATTTACTCAGACCGAATGCCATTAGCCCAAATGGCTTGAGGGCAATCAGCCCCAGACCAAACAGCATCATCCCAGCATTAGGTGAGACGGCCTCATCCTAAACTATCTCTGACAAAATGGCGTGAAACCAAGTGACCAGAGCCAAAACAATTCAAGGCAAAACATCCTCTGACCAAATTCCATCAGCCAAATGGCCTCAAACAACGTGGACTAAGACCAAAAGGCCTCAAACCAACTTAGACCTTAATCCATTTTTACTCAACAGCCATGTAGCAGTCTAAGGCAAATCAACCGTACAAAATGGCTTGAAACCAAATACTATAAAATCTAACAAACTCAAGCAGAACTATCTAACTACTGGTGACAAGTCTGCAGCCACCTTCTCGCCTTAAAAGTTACGAAAGTGAATTATGTGATATTGTAGCTCAAGAAATAGCTTTTCTTAGAGCCACTTAGAAAGTTGCTGTTGGCTTTAATCTAATTTAACACTGAAACCACAATGGTGAAAAAAACCCAATGAGAAAGATGAGGAAGTGAAAGCGTGCCTTCTCCATATCAGACGTATCACATGACATCAGAGGTTAAGGTGTGCTCAGAGAAAAAACAGTGCTCTCTGGTGTTACACAATTGCTGAATTCCACGTGTTACCTGTTAAGGCCTGAGGGTGGCGACACTGAGGCCTTTGGTTTCTCTGATGGTTGGTTTGTTCAGACATTTTTTTCTTCAGCCTACAGTTAAGGTTATTTGCTTTGATGTCTGATAAGGTTTTCCTGATACCAGAGGACGTCAGCTGTGTATGAAACTAAATGATCATTTTCACCTTCATGTGAAAGGAATTCTATTTCACCGAGCTTATGTTAAATTTCTTGAGTTAGTGTGTGAGGAACTGTGAGCTAGATATCGAGAAATTAAAGACTTGAACACTTTCCCATTTCTACTCTGTCTTTGTCAAGATTTGCTTTGATTGATAGTTTAGTCTTTCTTCCACTAAGTATGTACACTTTTGCCCATGAGAATGTAAGAAAAGAAAGGTTTAGCATTGGCACAAACATAAAAAAAGGGTATTTAACTGCTTTATGTTGTGATTGATAGTGTATCCATGGCACAGAGCTTGTGTTAAGGGAGGAACAAAAGTAGGAAGAAGTAGAAGCACATTTCCATTCATAAGCCTTGGCCCTTTCAGTTGCTCTTTATACCTCTTTATCTCTAACACCCCTTCTTTCCCTGTGCATCCGTGTTTTAAATTTCAACCGGAGCATGGAGTTCCACAGTTCTGTAGTTACAATAATGTGATTTATCAAATTTCCACTTTGGCATCAACAGAACTACTGAAGTATGTTATCACTGCCATGATCAAAGGCTGTGTGCATGTGTGGGTGTGAATGTGCCCCTAGCTCCATTGTTGCCAGTTTTAAACTTGAAGCCTCACTGACAAGAGCTGGTGATTTAGCACAGCACAACAATTGGCCACATCATATGAGACGCGTACACCACACTCCAGACTCTGGGTGCATTTGACGGACCACCCTGGTGAGTGAATACGCCCACAGATCAGGCCAGATACCACCAGGTGTTTGTATTTGGATTTTAGTCTTAGTGTTTACTGACATGCATCCGTTAGACAAAGCTGAGCAGAGAAACATTTTTCTTTAATGAAAAGCTTGTTTAAATTCCATCTTATCAGTCATGATCATTTGGCAAGACCACTCACTGTAACATCTCCCTCTACCACTCAAGCGTCATTTTTCAGTATGCCTGGAAGTCCAGTCATCCCTAAAAGAAATTCTGAATGAAGTATAGGAACACAGCCAAATGTTTTGACCAATATGTATGTTTCTATGTCAGGCATTACTAATTGAAAAGCTCTGCCCAAAGAGAAATGAGTTTCTCTTGTCAATAACATAAAAATAATAATGTTTTTGAACTAACTTATATGTTTAGCAGGCTTGTGTCCCTGTATTCTCTTTTTACAAAAAGATTTCCATCATATTGCTGGATAGACAACAAAGCTCATTCATAAATGAGCAATTGAACTGGTCTCAACGGGCGGAAATGTTTTGTAAAGGAAGCTGACATCACAGGAGGTGAGGAGTAGAGCTCAGCAGGTTTGATATCATAGCATGATGTAGCATGCACATTTAGCCCTTTTCATGCACAAGGCACCACAGGACTAAAAAAAAAGCAATTAGTTAAACAAGGTTAAGCATGGAAAATTAATTAGTTTACAGAGGTGATGTTGGATTGACTGGAGAAAAACAGTCATGTGGTGATAATGGTGATAACTAACAACCCACAAAGTCCAGCAGTCTGTTCTGTCTCATCAATGTGTGGTAATAGGAAAGCAGACCTTTAATGATTTCTACAATATCTCTGAATGTGTGAAGCCAGCTAAACATTGCCGTAGATGGTTGCTATGGTAATGACACTACTCAGACCGGCTTCTACCGTCCATGCCTCCTTAGTCCTTTCATAAATTACAGACACTGGCAGAAGATATTTCATTCTGACTTCAAGTCTTTCGTGAAACAGTGTACTGATAACCAATGACTGTCTCTGTTACAACAGCAACCTTAACAATGATTTTAATAAATAATCATCAAATCAAATTCTTAGCATGAGAAATCTACAAACAAGGGCAATGAGTCCACATAGTTGCCGTAATCTCAGATATCGACACTGAATGTTTCAAAGTTCCATTCATATAATCATTAAAAGGTATCTCAGTACAACCATAGCCTAACCAAACACTTTAAAGCACCAACTTTATCAACCATTCTGTGTCCAATTTTTTAAATGTAAAAAAAAAAAAAATTGCTTGCTTTGGGATGTTTCATACCAATCACTGAGTTGTTTAGATTGATCAGGGGTCATTACTTCATGTCTAACAATAGTGAACTGGGCCAAATAAAGGTCAGAACCTCAACTGAAATAGGGTCTCTTGCAAAATATTTCAAATCATTCAATATTCTAGACAGTCTAGTATAAATGAAAATATCAGATTTGCATCCCCAATGCAGATGTTGTGGCTTATTAAAATTGTTTTGCATCAATCAGGCCACAGTCAACACCTCTCATTCCTCATAATGCTTCTATACCGAGATATTATATATAGAAATGCTAGACATGTCAACATGTGACAAGTTTTGAAAGACAATCATAACACTGCATGTAGGTACATACCTCTAAAACACTTACAGACCAAAATCAAAGGCATCATAACCTAAGGCCATTATTTTCACTTCCTCATCTTCATCTTTATTCGCGCTTCTCTGTCAATCCCTCACCCCATTCCTCAGGTGGAGATATTTAGCCGACAAACAGCCAATTATGGCAGTAAGCTAACTTCCTTTGAAGGCAGCTTAGATGTGAGAAACATTAGAGTAATAGATCTTCAGCAAAAATCGGCAGCCAGAGGGCAGGTCTTCTGCAGCAGCGTTGCTTGAGCCGCACCTTGACTGTCTTTTACAGTAATTATGATAGTGATGTCTTCAGCTGGATTCAGTTTGATCCTCTCCGCTTAGTGCTTTGAAACGGTTAATACACGATGAAAGAGGATCTTTTATTCCTCACAATGCCACTGGTAGTCAGCGCTTGGGTGCTGCCTTTAAGAGGCTCTAAATGGTTGTGTGCATAACAGCATGTTTGTGTATGTGTGGATTGTATGCAAGGGTGAGGTTTAAGTGTGTTTGCTTTTTCTTTTTTTTTTTTTTTTCCAATCTGAATAGACTGACTGCACTGGCATTCAGTTTCTCTTGTTGGTCACACATGAGCTTGCACACACGTATACACACTTACAAAGAGTCAGGAAGGAGGGCACAATGCCTTTCTCCCTCCTCCTTCCTCTGAAGATGTTTTTTTCATTCTCCCTCTCTCCCAGACTTCCTGGGAGGGGTACACCAGCCTTTGTGTCCGAATGCACTCTCTCTTTATCTTTCCCTCTCTTATTCTCTCTGTCTCTCATTCACGGGGCACAAAGACTAAAGGGAGAGGGCGAGGGAGAAGTCTTTCACCTGGACAAGGAGCGATACGGTGAGGACCTACCTATAAAAGTACCAGGAAACACGGAAAGGGGGATGAAGAGAAAAAAAAATAAATAGAGAGATGCCTCCATGTTCTGTGCTCTTCTCCCCTTGCTGCGGTTTCGGGGAGAATGGCAGGCGGATGTCTGGGTGGAGAGAACGGCTGTTTAGTCTAAGGCCATGTCATGGGAAACGTACTCGTGCCCTTTGGGACTTATTCAAACCCTGGTATACAGCACACGCACATAACCACATGCACGCACACATGTGCATGCTCCCTGTCCTCCCACACACACACACACACACACACACACACACCCTGCCATGAGATAGAGCGGAGGGAGGGGTGAAAGGTCAAGCACTTCAGTAATGGAACAGGAAGCATTGGAACAGTCGGTGCTACACAACATACAACTGTCTCCAATATGTGGACAGGACTGACAGGCAGCTGTTTTGAGTAGGCCATGACTTTAGGAAGCAGAGAGGCATGCATTGCCCTGCCCACTAATCAGTCGATGCAGCAAGTAGAGTTTTTTTTTTTTTCTGGTTTTATTATGTTTGTGATATTTCCTAAACATGAAAGCTATGAGGCTAAGAATGAAAACATTTGCTGATGCTACAAATGTCTGGAAAAGATTACAAATTGAACTGCAGGATATCTCTTATACATGTGTTCAGTTTAAATACTTATTTATGTATCTATTCTTAATGTATTTTCACATTAGGCACATAAATCCTAAGACTAAGGAGTTTTATTTATTTATTTATCCTTCATGCTGATTCACTTCTTAGCAGAAAGTCCAACAGTAAAAGGAAACCTCATGAGTATTAATGTCATCCTCTATTATGACTTCATTTGGTTGAATGGCAGAAACAGGAGGACAATCCATTTTTTTTTTTAAGAAAAACACTCAACTCCATTGCTGGCATCTGTTCTACTTTGCTCATGCATTTACAGAGCTGTGATCATTGCAGTTGTGCCGTCTATTTTATGGGCACCCATGGATAATATCTAGAACAGAATGTTGATCAGCACTTGATGAAATCTTACCTCCTTCCAATGAAGGCATGTGGCTGCTGTTGGTTTAAAGAGATTTAGCTTGGCCTCTTGCCACGCGTGTAAAAATCCAGATTTCCCCTTTTATTCCTTCTCAGACGTGTAATAGAGACATGAGGAAGTCTGGCAGCAGTTGCAGTGGCCTTGCAGTGGTGAATATCTTTCAAAATATATATTAAAAAATTAATATACTAATACTGTGAGTCCATCCATTCCTGTTTAAAGATAAGAGTTGTTTATAAAAATGTCTGCTTTCTACCATTCTCAATAATAATCATTTTGCTATACAAAAACATTAAGGTGCCAGTTATTAACAATCCAGCTGCTGGGTTTTCCTCCATTTAAAGCTAGCTTACATTAAAAGGCCTTACAGAAAGATATCAATATCATATTTCCATTTATTGTTTTGCCAATTTAACTGGCTGACTCTTTATTTGACATTTGTCAATATTTGTGAGTGTTTCATAATTTTAATAAACTTGCATCAGTCAGACTTTTTTATTTATCTGAATTGATCCTCATTTCGACTTCCCTTTTCAGTGTGAATGTTCAGTAAACTGTTTACTGCTACCAGTCTTGGCCAGGATTCTCGTTCAAAGGAGATTTTTAGTCTCAGTGGAATTTTCCTGGTGAAATAAATGTTAATAACAATCATAATTACTACTCTGTGGGGAAACACCGATGCATTATCCATTATTACCCACTAACAGCTCTACTGTGTACGGAAGAAGGATGTATTTATGTTAATACACGCTCTCAGGCTTGTGCAACATATTCACAAGCAATGTGCCCCATGAGATCTTGAAAGTGTGTGGGTGTGTGTGTGTGACCATTGTTGTAAGAAGCATTAAGTATCATTAGCTCTTGCTAGTCATCACCTGCAGACTGCCAGTCCGACATGAACCACTCTGCACAGCAGACCTGGCCAGCAATCTTACAGATAGGTAGATGGAGACAGACAGACCTATGTTGAGATGTAGGGAAGGAACTTAGAAGTCTGTGTCTTACACACCCTGCTGTCAACACTGCTGCTCGCATTCTCCTTTATGGCTGATAATTGTGGGGTTATTATATTTGAATCTTGAAAAATAACTGTACTAAATAAGTATCGGTTAGCTTCAAGTATCAAGGTATATCAGCGGTTTAAAAAGTTATGGTCCCAAAACCGATACAGCTTTGCATCATTCAGGGCCAGTACAGTACTCCTCTTCATATATATACATAAAGGTTATTAGTCCTCAGTGCAGCTGTGTGGGGTTCGATTCCCACACAGCTGTTTACAAAGGCCCATGGTGCCATCAGTCTTTTAACAAATTTTCCAGCGTATTGTTTCTGTGTTTTGAAGTCCTTTTGATTATAAAACCAGAGAAAGTGTCAGTGTGACGAGATTTTAAAAGCAAGCCAGCACTCTCACATACTCACACGTTTCTGCACACTGACAGTTAGTTGCCTTAAAAAGAAGGTCACTATATGCTTCCCTCACTTACAAGAAGGAGAAATATGTCTAGGCACATAAAACTCAGCCAGTCATGGCATAAGAAGTAACTGGCTTTGGGAAACCACTTTTAAAGCCGCAAGTGGCATATGTGTTTAGGTCCGACTGCAGGCTCTAGTCTGGCACTTAGTTTGACTAATTAATCAGCAAATATCAGTTGTTTTACTTGTGATAATCTATTTAGAGCAAGAACACAGGAAGTAGCAATATTTTTGTATTAATTGCAAATTGTGTTCCCGAAAGCAATATTTTCACTGTCATGCGCATGATATTCAACTGAAGCAGCTGTGGGGCTAATTGAAATGAAAGAAAACAAACCATCACAAATGTTTCTATAGTTAATGCCTTCTGCAAAAGAATAAAACTATGTCTGTTTTTATTATTGCTCATAAGCATTATTCTCCATAAAGATGACTTCATTATGCCAAAACAAAAATCAGCTACTAATGACTGAATATGTGTATCGTTGAAACATACACACATCTGTACCAAACTGTAGTTTGTCCCTAGACAGGACAATGCCGTCTCTGTGGTGAAAATGAAAGGACTCGTCCTTTCGCACAAATTCATGCACATATACCCGTGAGCACACACACAAACAAACATTCCCATGGATTCCCAGGATCGGAAAGGGTCTGAATAGGAATCTGGGCCATGCCAGCACACAAGCAGCCCTTCACCACACAACCACACATTAAAAGAAGGGCATTCCTCGCCCCTGTGTGTCATACACTTGCGTCACACTGCCATTACATGAAACATACAGATTCATAAATTAGCCTAGTAAAAAACAGCTCCTACTCCACTGCTATTTGCTTTGTACAGAAAGTTTGGGCTAGTTAGAAATTATTGCTTCCTGGAGGTTTTAAATTTTACCCAATCACTAATGTTTACCTGTGACGTATGCAATACACCAGTTTGACCCTGTGTAGCTTTACAGAAATTGCCTGTGCTATATACAACCGTTGTCCACTGCAAAGACAGAAATGAAGGAGGCGGCTGTTAATGGTAATTCAATATTTGGAAGCGTGGCCAGCGTGAACTGAATGGCTTTGTTCACTTCCTCTGTTGCTATTGCTAAAACTACAGGCGGACTACAATTTTAAAAGCAGTGCAGAATATCAATGTCATCGTTCACAACTTCTCCTTCTTCTGTTCGATGATTGGCCCAGTAGAACATCTACCAGAAGGAATCCAAGTGAAGGGGAGAAACCCCAAACTGTGCTCCCCAAATAAGACTTTATTCAAGCAGAATTGCACAAGAAGACAATGGCGAGGATAGCTGTGTCTGGCCTGAGACGACATTTGTGCATATGCTATCCAAACAGATACTTCATTGATCTCTCCCGCCTTCATCCTGATTCTCTTAAAGATCTTGTGTCATGATAGGTTTCTGCCTTTTTTCTAAAGGACAGGATGTGCAGCGACAGAGTACACCATGGCCACAGTGTCTTCTCCGCCTGTGGCTCCTAAGGGAAAAGTCATTGTTCTCATTGTTGTCCTGTACCTGCCTGCCTGCCGTCTGTCCTTGAGCGGGGTTTAAAAAGCCTTCCAGATTACTCTCAGGGAAGGACAATCCAATGCACTGCCTCTCCCTTTTTTTTGAATATATGTCTTCTAACAAGCGGAAAAGGGTTTTCTCTGCATGTGCTTGCCACCGGGCCTCGGGGGAACCTTGAAAGGTGCTAAGGAATTGACACCTTGGAAGTAAACACTTCAGGTTTTTGTCACGGAAGGAAGGAACAAAAGAGCAGATGAGGGATAATAAAGGATGAAGGAAATGAAAGGGGAGTAACTTCTTTTTGCGCGCTTTTCAGCAGAGCAGATTACCCGTGATAGTGTAGGCCACTGATATGGGCCTCTTAGCTCTCCGACAGTTGTTTGGCTCACAGCCAGAGCAACTGCTGACATATGGACATTTACGAAGTCTGACCTCAATTCACACCCTTCATTTCTCCTCTTCAGACCTGAGGTTCGAGCAATGAACTAGATGGGCGTTTTTGAAGAAATGGTACATTTACACTTTAGTGCAGCATGGGCAACTTAAGCACCTGCTCTGAAGGCACACAAGCTGGGGCATATAAATTCTTCCAATCTCAAACAGACTGGAAAGAGCAGGTGAGGAAAGGAGAAAAGGTGGGAGGTGTGTGTGTGTGTGGGGGGGGAGGTCGGCGACAGAGAGACCAAGGGAGGGCTGGGTCGTTAAGGCGGGGGTCTAACAGAGACGTCTGGAGCCAGGACACTGATGCTTGAGCTGATAACTGCTCTAAAGAGAACCTTCTACTGTCAGTGAACACACACACCAAGTCACAGAGCGTTGCCTTTTTTTTTTTTTTCTCACTTTTTTGACTTCAGTTTGCTTTCCCCTCAAATCTTCCTCCCTTCAACTTTATCACATACAATTTCTCTAACTTCTGTCTCTAAGAGGCTATGTTTACAGTGTGACCCCCGGTCACTCCTGATAGGAATCATTCCATCAACATAATGGCTAAATGACACGCACACGACTGTTACTGTCATGGCCACCACAGAGGCAGGATGTTGTCCCCACCACATGCACGCCGCCGCTCCCAATAAAATCTTCAAAGTCATTCAAAATGAAATCCTGCTTCCTCAACACCGATTTGAGCATTTCTCTGACTCTTCATATTCCGCCCCGTCATCATCCTTGCTTTCTTGTTTCACCTCTTCCGAATAGAAAAAAAAAAGAAGAAAAGAAATCACCCTTGCAATGTGGGTGGTCCTCACACACATGCTCACACACACATCCTCACCCTCTCCTTGGTTTTTCTCTGTCTGGTAATGTACTAGCTGTGGTTTCCTGGCCTCGGCCAAAACACTGTTAGAAGTTCACCGCACCCACCGCTTTACCACGAAGCTTCACCTAAACGCTCCACTCTCCTTTCCTAGTTCACACACACACACATGCCCACGCACACACAAGAAATACTGATTACAGTGGCATGAAACACTTGAAGATGAGCCTCTGGAAAGTTTAGGAATTAGAACTTTGCAGTGCTTTGCAAAAGGGTTCGTACCCTCTGCACTTTCTCCATATTTTCTCTGTATAATCACAAGCTTACATATTTTTATTCTGATTCTATGCGATAGACCACCATAACAGCACATAATTGTAAAATGAAACTGAATGAATGAAATGAAACTGATGCATAGCTCATAATAATTAAAAATTTTTGGCTTGCATCTTAAAGTGCTCCCTTTACTTTATTTTGGTACTCCTAGATTAAATCCTCTGCGATTCTCAGTATTAATACAGTTGGTTTGTAAAAGTGTCAGAGGTTTGTTAGAAAACATCAGTGAACAAACAGTGAGAAGAGGGATTACATTATAGAGAAGGTTCAAGCAGATGTAGGTTATAAAACAATATGCTACACTTCTGACATCAGGTGGAGAACTGTTCAATCAATCGTTCAAAATGCAAACACTAAGACGGAACCACAAACCTACCAGATCCTGGCTATTCACCTAAACTGACTAGCCATGAAGGAGAACACTAAAGGTAGAAGCAGTTAAGACGTCCAGGGTGATTTTGGAGGACAAGAATAAATCAACAGCCCAGTAAAAAGAGTTACTGTTAAGGCCAATTTACAATGGCAGCATCAGATGTTTTAAGAAATATGTTACAATTCTTTTACACCCTCAAATTCTGTATTTGGTCAGCTGATGACGATTTAAGGCATGCTGCCCATTGAACGTGTTCTATTCAGACTTGTCTATGTACAGCTCTAGGCAAAAACTCACTTTCCAGCAGGACAATAACTTTGTGCAACAAGCCTACGATGAAATGATTCAGATCAAAGCGTAACCATGTGTCAGAATGACCAACTTATGAATGCTGCTTTACAAAGTATTGACTTGAGAGAGCTGAAATCAAAAACTGCATTAAGTATGAGCAGTTCTGTCATTAGGACAGTTGACTAATTCATTTAGTGTCATATAACATTTCTTACATACAGGCTACTTACTGAGTCATTGTAAGCCCATCTCTTGTGACATGCAGCCGTTAGTTATACATCAAACTATTCAGATCCTCAAACAACTCTGCTGTACTTAGTGTTCTCTAGCATTGCACATATCCATGCACACTCACAAAGTCCTTCACCCTTGGGCACGGTCTTTTCTTCCTAATCTGATATCAAAGAGCAGGATTTTCAAAGCGTCACACATGACAGCTCATTTTATGCGTTGCCCACAGAAACTATTATTGCCATAAATCTTCAGCAACTTTGCTCTGAGCCTCTCGCAGCACCTTTTGCCTCCCAGTGGTTAAATTCCTTTGCAGAGTTCCACACTGCACTCCCCCTCAGTGTTAGGATACAATTATTTTTGCTGATTCACATTTAATTATGTTTATACATGAATTCAGTAAGGCCTTCCAGGTTTGCAAATAAACTCTGGAAGATGTAATAGTCCCTGCGCTGCCCGAATCACCCTCTCCAATGTCGTAGCGTGAACATTTTGGCTCGCTTTGAAGAGCTCTCTGGTGACACGAGCGAATGATGTCATACACTTTCAGAGATTTGTGTTAATGCAGTTTTTAAGGTGGACAGTTTCCGAGTAAATCCCCAAGAAAATCTCTTTGCACTGCGCACCCAGAGGCTAATCCTGCCTGCACACCACAACGGGGTGTTCTGGACACTTCAGCAGATGCTGGTGGAGATCGGATCAGCTCACCTCTGTCATAAACCTTTGTACAATATGGTGAACTGTATGTCCTCGCCATGGAGGTTGGACCTAGTGTGTTTGTGCATGCATTTGAGTGCAGTCAGGCAGAAGTTGTTTCTCTTTCATCATTTTTATCAACAACTTAAAAGAGAAATCTTTTGACGTTTGATTTATTTATTATTTTTTTTCCTGTAGGAGCTTCATTTGTAGTGGCATCTTCACTGCCATCCCACATTCCTTTCTTGACTTCTCTAAAAGTACTGCATGTGTGTGAGCGAGTCTGCGTGGGTGTGTGTAGTCGGCCTCTGAGTTTATTTATCTTATTCTAAATCAGCCCTCAAACTCACTAATTGGTCAGTTCCAATGTTAGGTAACGGAGGGAAATGAACAATTAAGCCAGTGTTTGCAGGGAATGAGGAGTATTTGTGTGTGGCTGCAGAGGAGCATCTAGGAGCAATTAGAATTGCCAAAGAGGAATAGTCTTTCAGGTCACCCTAGTTTTTTTTTTGTTTTGTTTCCCCAAACCAATAATTTCTATGCTCATATGTAGTTATAATTAGATATTTGCAAACAAAGCCATTCTTTGTCACTGTTGGGAACTGTGGCAGATTCCCTTTAAATATTGCTCTGGACAAGCCTTTATTTCTGTCACTATAACCAAGCAATACCAATTCTGAAAATCCTGATTGTCCTCAGTTAAGACACAATGTGTTGCCATAAAATACATCTGCATTCACTTAACTAAAAATGCGTGAATTACAAGCTTACAAAGCCATCGCATCTTTACCACCATGGCTTTCCCAAATGACTTAAAGGTATAACTTTATTGTTTGTTCAGTAACCTGCAGCAAAACGCCTGTGTGCCATTTCTCCATTGTATTTTCCAGGGTTGAGGGTTAAGGAGTTAAAAAAATCATCAAAGACAAAATCTTCTCTTGTTATTAAGGCATTTAGCAAATAAAAATTATTCTGGTACTCCTAAGTGAACTAAATACAGAAACGATTTGCCTCATTTAATGTCAGACAATGAGAGGGGTAAAAAAAAAACAAAAAAAACATTTATTTGTCTTTTTATAGTTTACGTAAATTGTTGGCTTCCACTATACAGGGATTATTTGATTAAGAGTTAAAACCTAAACACTACATGTATTTAAACTTTCATAGTGAAATCTGATTGTTGCAGGCCCCCAAGACGTCCATAAAGCAAAGCATCATTCATGCGTGTTTCTATAAGTCAGGGTTTCCCTTTATTCACTTTTTAGCACTTCAGCATCGCAGAGTGTTGGTAATATTTCGTCTGAAGGCTTGCACCGTGAAGATCTTTGACAGATGTGCTTTTAGGCAACAGCAGGGTGGTGCAAGAAAGAGCTCTGTAAGAAGTCTAAAGTGTCTCTTATTACCTCTAAAGTGGCTGGTAGCTCTTAGATGCATTTGCAGGATATGACAACCTTTCAAACACATAACCGCACAAATCATCTACAAAACTGTGTATTTCACCATTTATGAATTAGTTATACAACTAAGTCATTTTGTGAAGTTGCAAATAGAGCTGATTGTAGATGTGTTATTTTTACCTGATTGACGATGAGAGACCAACGTGTGAGAGTGAAAAAGTACATTTTAAACAAATACCTGTTCGTGTACATCAGTAAAGTCCACAAAAGCTTGGAGACTAACTAACACTGAAGCACACATCAGCCCATTTTAACCTTCTCTTTGGCTAGATTCACGCAGCAGGTTTTGATGCTCACTTTCAATATTTGACTGAAATCCTGTCTTTTGTGTTTGTGGTACCACCGAATGATGCGATTGCAAGCGGATTTCTGTGCGTACTTCCTCCACATGCCAAGAAGAACAGCAGCACACTGTGTGCGGATGTAAGAATGGACATCTCTGGATTGATTTTAAAGTTATTCAGCAATGGGAGCTGGCGTTATTCTGACAAGCTCATAATAAGACAATGGAAGCGAATAAAAAGAGAGCACAACTAACAACAATGACCTTTTGTGGAGCATTGACTGCAACGTCTGTAGAGAAATTTGTACGAACAAAATGTACCAAATCTTACAAAACGGAGCTGTCTGCATGTCATTTTGTACCCACCAGAAGAACATTTCCTACCCTCTGAACATAATCTGCTGTGAGGGAACAAAGTTATTTACACCTTAGTTAATTTTGATTTAATCAGGATTCATAATCTGTCATTTTTCATGTGGTTCAATTGCCAATGAAACATCTATATGGAAAAATAATGTAATTGAAAGAAACCATTACATGCATGAATTGTTTACATTTTCATAACAATTTATCTCAGTAATTTATTAAAAAACAACTTTATGGGGAAAAAAAGAGAGTAGTTTCCACTAGCTTATGTCTTTAGATGGGAACTGAAAATAGGCAGAGGGAAATGAAAACAAGTAGGTATGAAATGGAGATACTAACTGGCAAAGGAGAGAAATTAAGCCCAAAGCATGCGGAAGCCATTCTCAACTCCAATTTATGAGCACACACCTACACAGATGCACAAATATTCATGGTCTCCAGTTGGTGTTGGGGAAACCTGACACTGAAAGTACTTCGGTTATTTACCTGTAGTGGACAGCACAACACACTCGACCATTCGCACACGCGCTGTCACTTGTTCTTACATTGATATGTTGAGCTGGATTTGCTCTAGTTCCAGTTTTAATAGAATGTGTCTTATGTGTCCATTATTGCCGTATTACAGTTTCTAACAATATTTTGAATATAGGTTTCCATCATAAAAACTAAACAAGCCAGATGTTTAGATGATGATAACTCTTTAAGCACAACCACGCAGTCAAACAGCCATTAAAACACTTCAAGAGATCCATCATTTTAAAGGTATTTCAGTAAAACCAGGTCTGATCGGGCAGTAAAACATTCTTTAACTTCAAGATGTTACCTACAGGTATGTGGTGAAAGGGCTCAGGCCCGCCGGCACAGATGACAGACCCATCTCTGAGCAGTCCACCATGATAAAAATGCCATCTTCCTCGCACTGGCAAGGGGCTGGGCAAGCTGCCTCAGACTCCTGTCTGTCTTGGACCTGTCCGTACCCCCACGCTCCCGGGGTGGACCCCCAGTTTCCTCCAGCAGCACAAAGAAGCAGTACGCCAAGCAGCATGTCTGTCCGTCCACCTGTCTGCATCTACACCTGCAAAGAGCTTCCCCTCTGTCCTATGAAATGTCTTACGAGGCAGCTGTGATAAATGGTTTCCTCTCAGATGTTCCTGTCCTCCTTTTTTTTTCTTGTTACTGCTTTTCCTCCCAGTGGGTTGTCCACACTGTAAATCTGTCCTGTCAGAAGATCTGCTTCTTCATGTCCATTAATCTGCTTGTCTCCCAGCTTTTACTTCACTCCCCTAGGGTTTCACTTAATCTTAACTTCCCTTCCTCCTTCTGTCTCCCTTCTTAAATCTTTTCTCTGCACTGTCTTTCTCCTCCTGCTAGATTCAGTATCTCTCCCTCTTTCTGTCTATCTCTGTCTCAATATATATCTGTTGCTCTGTGCCTCTCTCTCCTTACCTATTGTAGAAGGAGTGAATGAGCCAGCCCCATTGGCCCACAATTTAGGGATGGGCTGGAGCATCTCCGGAAAGTGGGAGGGGCCCGTACTTCTCAAACTCCAAACTCTTCCCTCTCTTTTTCCCCTTTCCTCCCCCCCCCTTCTAATTTTGCTCTGCCTTGAAGCTTGGGCTGAGCACAGAGGGTGAGAAAGTTAATTTTCCAAGGGGAAATGGGAGCGACAGAGTGCAGATGATATAGCACAGAGTGATCCTGACCAACAGAGGAATGAAAGTAGAGGGGTTTTTTTTAGGATAAGGACTAAAACAGCTGAATGAACTTGTGAAAGAGCTGCAGCGGTTCAGTATGTAACTGGCGGCGACCATGTGGAGAAAACTGAAATTCTGACACTTCAGCACCCTTCAGTTCCCAGAAGGAGCCGAATCTAGTGTCTCGTAAGTTGCACCTTCTCAGGTTCCCCCCGCCGGAATGTCACATTCACACACACACGCAAACGCACGCGCGCACACACACGTATATGAATGCCCAGAGATAAGTAGCAGATTGTGACTGACTCACGCAAAACAACTGGCAGATTCATTTCACATATGCTCGAGTTTGGTTTTCTAAAGAAACGCGGCGGAATTTCAAACTATAAAACACTGGGTTTTTGAGACCATAATAAATACTTCTACAACCATTTTCAGCCATGTCACATATATCTTGTGCAATTCACCTGAAAAAACAAATTGGGATGAAAATTAAGGAATAATAGAGTTATATTCGACAGTACAGTGAAAGCAGTCGTCCAGTAGTGGAGAAAATTTAAGATAATAGTAACTTTTCAAGCGATGAATGAACCATCCAAAAAAGAAAAGAAATAGGATTGGTCAAGGAGCCTGCAAAAAGCATGACAGCAATACTGATGAATATTTGTTTGACAACAATATCCCACAATCTCCATAAGTTGACTAAGAAATAGGGTTGTAAGGCAGAATTATTTTTCTTCAAAAGAAAACATTAAAGCCTGGCTAAAATGTTTTGGTTCACTTGTAAAATACCTTCACAAAGTGAATTGTAAACTTTTGACCAGAATTCTGAGAGAAAAATTTAGTAATGAACACAAAGCAACAGTGAAACATGAAGGTGGAATCATCACATGCTGTGGGCTTACTTTTCTTGTGATGGAACTGTAATTTCTGTCTAGGTAAATTAAATCATAAGCAGTTGTTAATGCCAGTCACTTTTGACCGAAAATCTGTAATTTAACTGGAAGAAAACAAAATTTTTGTGTGAGCAGACAAATGGTATCGTGTTTATAACGATATAAAAAGCTAAATGGACATGAATAAATTTTCTTTAGCTATTTTTTGTAACGTAACGTGAAGATGGGCTTTGTTGTGAATTTAAACAATATTAATTAACTAAATTTAATGGAATATAAGTATGTAGGGCACAATTACAAGATGAATGTAATGTTAATGTAACAACAGAATGTAGTTATAGGTCATCGAAAAAGAAAGCTTGTTTATAATCTTGGACAGAATATTGTGCCACCCTTCACAAGAAGTGAAGAGAGGCAGTCACTGACCATAACCTCTGACCTGTTTGTAAATGATTGGTCACTAAAAGGACTTTAATGTGCTTCTTAAAAATAACTGTTAATACATGTTTAGGTTATTAATTTATGTAAAACATCACAATGTGCAAAAAAAAACATTAATAAAAGATGCATTGCACCAGATTTAGCTTAAACTAGTTTCCATCTGTAGTCCCAGAGCAGAAGAGCCAATAATACAGTCTAAAATTATAAAACATACATTGAAAGTCTCCATATGCCCTCCATTACCACAATATAAACAGTAAACACCAAACGTCTGTTCTAGAATCACTACTGCCAAGATTACAGAACAAATGAATTTTGCATCTGACTTTTAGTGAGTGCATACAAAGGGTTAAACACAGAAATGGTAAATAAAGATCCCTGTACTGCTTCATTTTTACCATAGGTGGTTCCTATATGTGACAGGAGTTTGCACACCACCCAAATAATAATTCTATAGTTAAAAAAAGATGACCAGTTATGACAATCAAGCAGAGCTTGTATTACTTGTTCCTATTTAATTTCTCAGTACTATCATCCTGCAGCTGGTTCCTAAAAGTAAAACACCTCAGAAAACATCAGTTCTGGTGATTTTTTATGAGGAATTACGTCATCTTCCATAAGCTAATATAAACCAAGCGGTTGGCCTCATAAAAGCTGGTGCATTTCTTAGAAAGTCGAATACTGGGCCTGAGGTGTAGAGGCGGCAGGGGCTTTCATGTTGGAACATCGGTATGTTGACGGCGCACAAACACAGATGCGAATAGATGCAAAACCAAAAACAAGGACGTAACGCGCAAGTTCATAACTACCAAAATTGTGGCGATGGGATGCAGGCTTATTGAAGAAATATAGCCTCACACCCTAAAATATTTGCACTCGTAAAGGCCTGTCTTCCCTGTTGCTCTGTCTGATTTTCTCTTAACTTTTCTTCTTTCTCTACAATCCTCTAGCCTGAATAGTTTCTCATTAATTAATTAACATTCCTATGCCACAGTGTTTTCTGAGGAGCCTTTGTTATGGCCCCACAAAACCTCTTTCAGAGCAGTTCTTCACAATGTCCCTCTCTCTTACTCACACTCTCTCGTGCTCTCTCTTCTTCCTCCCTTTTCTTCATCTCTGTAGTGGAAGTTCTGTTGGTGCTCTATCTGTCTATTGTCAGTTGATTTTTTTTTTCTTTTACCTTCTCGTCAAATACACATTATGGTTTCTCTGATCAAAGGCATGCCTAGCAGGATCTTGCAGTTGGCCGATGAACAAGCAAGCCCACAGTTTTACCCATTGGCATTAATCTGTGTGTACAAACATTAAAAGAAAACATGCACATGTTCTTTATACACCTGCAAATTTTTCCCCTCTCTTTGGCTGTGCACCTCCAACCTTCTGGCACACTAAAACTCTGTCATCTTTTTTAAATGCTCTTTGATTGTCTGGCCTCAGGGGGCCCCTAAAACACACAGAGTGCTCTGTAAAAGAAAACTGCATGTTTGGTCTCCTGCCTGTCTGTGTTTCTCTTTTTGTGTGTGTTTTTTTAACTGGCCTCTCTCGTTTTCCTGTTTTTATCCTGTCTTTTTGGTTTGCATGGCTCCTCATACAGCTGTGAATGTCAAACAGGATTTGGTCAGATTGAACGTGTTCTTGCAGTTCACGGATGAGTGGGTGCTCAGAAGGGAAGCAGCACAAATCAGTCTAGCAGCAGAATTTACTAATCTTTAATCATAACAAATCTGCACGAAAATCTAAAAACAATGTGAACTGTCACAACAAAAACTCAAACCATGATATTTGCACCACTGCTGAGGCTTTTGAACATGAACATGAGCGTGCACATACACATACACGCAGAGCTGCAAACTTTTGTAGCAAAGCCTTAATGTGGATTTACCCTACCCCGTTTCTCTTTCTCACACTTTATCTCCTTCCTGTGCAAACTATCAAACAGTCTGCATCAGATCAAAGTTAGTGCCCTGTCCTCCCCCTTTTCACTGTGCTCCCCAGGCTGTAAACACTATCCAAGCAACAGCAGCCCTGAAGACACAAAGACAAGTAGCTACCCGACACCTGACTCTAACTTGAGAGCACTCAGCGTCGTCTACCTGGGAATAAAATAAAATTACCGAGGGCTACCTGAGCTCCTTTCACGGGGAGAACAGAGAAAGTTGCCGCACAATCAGCAAGTACCCCCACTCAAACCACACACACCCCGTGTCGCCTTGTTCCTTTGCAACCATTTTTGTGGGTAAGGGTCATCCACCTGTGTCTCAGCAAGTTACAAACTGAGAATATATTCTTGTAACATAGGTGTGTGTATTTGTGCCGATTTAAGGTTGACTGTATCTGCGCCCGTCTCTCAATTTATTTATGCACACCTGGGGTGCAGAAGCAGTTGAAGGCTAACTCAGGTAAACTCAGCGGAAGCAGGTGAGACGCCATGGGTTGCCGTGGCGGCAACCTAGGTGTGTACTCTGTCTTTTCATGTGAAAACACCTGAAAGCCAACAAAAGATCCCTCTCCTTTACCCCTTCTCCCCCTCCTCCCTTCCTTTCTGCATCTCACAGCACAAAAGACAGGAATGAATGAAAGGACAGGAGAGGAAGGGGGATGAGGTAAGAGTTTGAAGACAAGAGGGTTGAGCAAAACAGCTTCTCAAACCTTTTACAGCACATAACACCTGAGAAATGGATTACCACTGTTGGCTCCACGCTTGTGACTGACATAAAAAGGTCTTTGAGGAGACTTCCGATGATATCATAAATGGAAAGCCAGCCAAGCTTCTCAGCTCTCGATAATACTCCGTACGTTTCCCTGAAATCAAACAAGAAGAGTGTGAGAAATTTCACAACCGGCATAAAGTTGACATGGGCAGAAGTGGCAGAGGTGGAAATTCTAAGAGTGAGATGCAAGATGAAGAAGGCGTAAACATTGCATTCAGATGATGGCAATGAAAACCAGTCCAGATTAGGCAATAAGCAAGGAAATAAAGCAACTGAAAAAATAACGCTCTACAAGGAGTTCAAGGAATTCTTTGCAGAGCATCAACATTACTGTACCAAAATAAATTAGATGTAGACTCGACTGGAGTAACTGGAGGAGTGGGGAACGGAGACTAATACAGCTCTCATTAGATGTTTGGAACTACCATACAAAAACTCGACAAGAAAAATTAATAGACTTAATCAAGATCAAGCGGCGGATCAACACTCATATATTCAGCATCCTAGAAGGAAAAGCAAGTGATTTGACTATCAAAAAAGTTAGCTGAACGAGGTAAATCTCCAAACATAGAGGGCACATTGCTTCTTAACGTGGAGAGGGTTCCACGGATGGAGCCCCCTCCCAAGATACATCATTGGTTTTTTTTTTCTTTTTTTCTATTATTTCACCGCTAAAAAAAGAGTTTCAAAAAAAAGATTTGTGTTGGGAACAATCTTTTGACCATGACTACAACATATATTTTTCGTAAGAGAAAGGAATTCAGTGGACCCAAATAAGTACTGAAAGAAAAGATTCATTTAAGAACATTGAAGAGAACTTTATGGATGGGGCCTATGTCCCTGGCACAACATTTGGTCAGAGGAAAGGCTGCTCGCTGTGTTGGATCAGCAGTGCCGGGATCCCTTACAGTGGAGCAATTGAGCAGCAGCATCATATGTCAAAAATATGCTTTAAGAATCCTGCTCATCTTTGGAAAGACCTTCAAAATCACATGGTACAAAACTGACAAACTAGCAGGACTGTTTCACAATTGTTTACACGTCTGTTAATATGGGTAAACTCCCATAATGGAAAAATGATTAATGTAGGCAATTTTTTAGGATTCTTTATTATGTTGGGCTTATTGTGAATGACATTTATTACTATTATAATAAATAGTAATAAATTCAGTGTCAGCTCTGAATTAATACCCTCATTTAGAAGAAGGATTACCCTGCAACCTTTCAACGGGATCAAAGAGTAGAGAAGAAAGCATGTTTTGGTCGTGTTTGTTCTTGCTTTGGTTCTGTTTGTAATAGTTTTCGGATCTGCTCACAGGGCTTCTACATTCTTTTGATCATTTGTGAATCCCAATAGAGTAAAAACAGAAACATTGAATATAAATGTCTTAAATTACCCCAAGTAATTAAGTTAATATCCAAAATTCTACAAAGAAAATTTAAAGCTGCAAGCAGCCTCGAACGGACCTTGCAGCTCAGCGACTCACCGGCCTCGTGGAGGTTGCGGGGGATGCGGCGACGCTACCCGCTCGCCACGTAGAGAGCGGGAGGACGCTCTTGCGCAGTTCCCTCAGCCGTCCACTAGGCGTCCGGCAGCTCTACCCGTTGACACACGAGAAATCTGGTGCAGATCGGCTGCTTCGGAAGGTTCGCAATGGAGTCAAATTACAATTTAATGCTGTTGGGGTTTTTAGAGGTTCACAAAAGTCAATCATAAAAAGTTTGGTGCAAATCGGATGATGCATATATGATTTAGAAATTTAGACTTGCTTGCATCCAATGTTTCTTGTGTTGGAGGCTTGTGATATTAACGCGTGACCACAGCTTTTACATATTTAATATCTTCCACGCTTCATATGAAGTTTAATTTGTTATGTGACTTTACTTATAACGGATGTATTTATTTTCTGTCAAGCTTTAAGATATCTGTGTCTGTTTTAAACTATTAGTTTATTTACATAGTGAATATAAGTATGTTGGACATAAAGCATTTGGAGTGACAGAACACAATGTATATCAGTTGTTTTACAGAATTTTCCATTCATAGTGCTGATGAAATCAGTAGGCTACTGATGTTAATAGTGAAATGTTTTGAACTGTGAAATTGGTTATATTATTTTTTATTGTTTATTCATTAGGCTACCTTCTCGCTCCCAGACTGAGATCATCAGGCCAAGACAAACATGCTGAATATCCCTGAATCAAGTTCAAAGCAGTCCCGACGTTCTACCGGCCGGACCCAATCAGCACATTGTACTGTGTGCTGATTGGGTCAGCCCTAGTGCGTATCACTCAAGGTACTCGAGTGATACGAGCACCTTGACTATTAAAATGCCTCGAGTAAAATTTTATCTGCCTCGAAGCTTCGTTAAGTTATGCTTTAATGCACCGTCTTTCGGTGCATTAAATAAACTCTGTTGAAACTGTGCATCTGCTGAGTTTGTCATAATTGCAGTAATTATTGCAGCAAAATAGAGGAAAAAAAAAAACCTTGCAGCAATTTTCTAACAGTCTCCAATCAGCTTGTTTTCCAAGGCTTGATCACAGAGCAATTGGAAACTCTTGACAGAGATAAAGAGTTTATGATTTAATTCCTCTCTCTTTTTTCATATCTATATGGAGAGATAGCTATGAATAACATTGATATAACTTTGTAGTAAGTTGGTGTTTGCTTTGATTTGAACAGTTTTTCATTTATTTTTGCAATAGCTAAAACAGAACATGAGAGGGAGCTCCTTCCTCATTACTAAGTGGAATCCCTATAGAAATGCAAAGATTTCCTCTAAAATCTCCCTACCTAGTATCCCCTAGGTATGAAAATAGACACTTTTCTATATATTTTTTATTCAAGCCCAAGCTTGTTAAATATTTTTGGAAAGCTTTCAAAACACAAGGTGAAATCATTCTAAAGAATCCTTGTCTGCTTCTCACTCTCACGCAGCAGACAAAAATGAAACATAACCATCTTGGCGTTTGATCTCGGCTTTGCTTAGTTTCTCTGCACACAGCGCAAGGGTTAGAAAAAAAAAAGCTGACTAAAACAGGCAGGTCTACACATGACCAGCAGCAAATCAAGAGATGTAACACTTTGTTTGTTGCTATTCTGAGCAGAGCCACTGGCACTGCACTCAGTGGTGTATTTTTGGGTGAGTGTGATGGTGTGTATAGGCGTGTGTGTGTGTGTGTAATTGTTGCACTTGGTTCTATCTCTATAAAAAGCTGATTGGTCTTGGAAACCAGTTCAACTCTGTAGCCACGACAAACTGGTCATGTCAGTGCGTGTGCGTGTGCGTGTGGGTAGGTGAGCACTTTTTCTTTTCAACTACAGGTTCTCATTGATGTGTGCGTGTGAACTATTTTCAGATGCGAAAAATGCCGTTTGTTCCCTTCTTGTTGTCATGCTCAGGTCTACATGATTTCAGCTGTTTGGCTGTAGGAGGAGACAGCTGTGGAATGTTAACCATGATGGAAAGCACTGCGCTGCCTCCCCAAAATCTCCTTCATGCAGGACTTAGATAAGACAGCCAGCCGATTGTTGTGGGCAAACACACCAGAATATCAGCCAGCTCTAAACTAAATATAGTGGCAGTTGCAAAATTACAGTTCGTAAATCCTGTGCAGGCTGTACCTTATCATAACTACAATCATGAATGCAATTATCATATAAATCATCCAGTGCTGCTGCGTGAATCGCTCCTGATTGAAGTTAGTTTTGAATGCAGTGATAAAATATTGCCATCTCCTGGCAAGTGTGAAAACAGCGTTTCAGACGGAAAAAAAATAATCAACCAGGCAATGCTGTCAGCACAAATGCATCTTTGAGGATCTGTGCACTATCTACTTAAAATATTTAGATGACCAATAAGCATCGAAAACGCTTAAAATTTTGTTCATGACTGGAAAAATAACTACATTAGTCCATTTTTCATGATAGGTGTTCTAATACAAAGCAAGTATTGGGAGAGACAAAAAATACTGTCAAAAGAGCTTTGACTAAATACTGTTTTCTGATAAATTAGCATTTTATTCGCTCTAAGGAGACTGTTTCTGTAGGCACTACTTTTTAGTGGCTTACCATATCAGCCAATCACATGAGAGCAACTCAAACTATTTAAACAGTTGGACATAAAAAAAACTTACTGAAGTTGTACAATGTCCTTTATATGTACATCGCTATTATGTAAGTGTGGACCAAAATCCATGAGAATTGTCTCCAGCAGTTGTCAACTATGCTATGAGAATTACAGCAATTTTGAAGGCGAACTATCAAGAGCCATGTCTTGGTTGTGTTTTCTGGGGGTTTCTTTCTTCAAACTGGAGCTCTTTCCTAAATCTATTTTCCTTACTGATTCTTCTGATGCTTTAAAAATATCTCAGTCTGTCAAAAGTAACAACAGAGTCACTTATTTAAGAAACAAAAAGAATAGCAGAAACAAAATTCGATTGCTTTAGGGGAGAGCTTTCCAATTATTTCAAACACACAAAGCCATACTTTAACATCATCACTTTCCTATGAAAATCCAAAAAAAAGAGTTATTTTGGCCAAAAAATGAATAAAAAACTCAAAACTATTTCTTTTGGCTAAAAAGTCTTAGACCATTATTATTGTAAGTTAACAATATGTCTTTATGATTTAGGAATTAAAAACATTAACATCAACACCAAGCCCAATGGCCTTAATAATTTGTTAAAACACTTCCTAGTGTCCTAGCTAGCACATGTCGCAATAATTCTTCTGCTGCCCACTCAGCACAAATCTCAGACCACATTAACCAAATTGCATGGACTTAACAAAGCAAACCATCCCGTTCTTCATTCTTCTGACCTCATTCTGGTTCATGAGCATTTCAGCAGACGGGAAGTGACATATCTGCAGCCGCTCTGACGATGTCACGGTTTTTCGGCAGAAAGAGGAAGCCCGTCACCTGCCATAACAGAGCATCTCTTAGCACGATGAGCACCAGCTGACGCACTTATCCCAGATTCCCTGGGCACTCCTGAACCTGTAGAAATCACAGCAGCAGAAAAACCCGAAAGAATGTAGTTCCCATGGATTAAACTTTACTCTGTAGCGCTGTGTTGTGATTTGTCCTCTTTGGAATTTCTAGTTGCATCGCTTATGTTCATCTTTCAAAATGCATAAGAAATTTGGTTCTGTGGGGAGCGGTGGGGGGTTCTGCAGAGGTAGGTTCTCAGATTAAGTCAGAGACACTTCCCTTAATGCTTTCAGTGTATCTTAGAGCAGCTAAGATAATGTACTGAAACAAGTAGTGGAAAGAGAACTCATCCTTAAGCGGAACATTCGTCTCTTTCGACTAAAAACAAAAAAAAAAGTTTAGTGAAATAATCCTCTTTCATCATCATTATTTGTAGCAAGTCTCAGCTTGCCACATGATACACCAATTGGATGTAAACTGTAAAACTAATTCAGCACATCCGTCTTCAGTTAAGAAAAAAACAGATAAAAGAGGTATAGTCTCCAGGTTAAATCACTCCTAAAAACAGCTGTGTATTCAAAGACTCCTGCTCAGCAGTCATGGTCACATTATTCAGGTGTAGACAGTTATCCTTATGAACTGTCTCAGAGATGCAAAAGTCAGTAATCCATCTATTTCTTCAGTGTTGCTGTTGGAGTAATTGTACGTGCAACTTGTGTGTAGAGTGCCATATTTTTCAAAGAAGTTGGTTTGGAGTTTAGCGAGTTTTTTGCTCTTTTTTTGGCCTGATTCAATAATCAAGTACTTATAGACACATCCTTGCTAAGTGCTGTTCACTATAGTACCTATAATCAGACAAAGCCTAACTTGTATATCGGATTTTTCCTTTGATCAGATGATTTTTGATTTTTTATTTTTTGGTCATTTGCAGGCAAGACAACCAGATAGAAGGGGTGTCAACATTTAAAGCGACTTCTGAAAAATCTGTAGGCTATGCCAATTTCTCTCACTTGGTCAACAAAACGACAACAAAGGAAAACTCTCAAAACGGCCTTGTGGTTGAGCCGTGACCAACACCAGAAACAAAATGTCAACTTCTGCAAAGGAGTAACTGCACTGCTGAAAGCAGACCAGGTATGAGTTACAGAAAAGAAAAAGTGAGCAACATAGCTGTATCATATATCATAATCAATGTTTGTTCTTAACCAGCATTTTGAGCCAAAGTTTCACAATTTAGTCATGCAAAGCATGATGGGTCATTGGGGTAAGGTTCATATTTGTGGCCATCGCAACTTTTAGTTTCGCAGAGTGCTTCATTTTTTTGTTCTTAGGCGCAATATAAAACTTGAAATGATTTTTTTTAGTGCACATTCACAACATTTTGCAATGATTTGTGGAATTTATTATAATTACAGATACAAATGACCAAAAAATAAATAAAATAAAAATTAAATAAATATTTAAATAAATCCTTTTGGCTTCAGGTCTCTGAGTTCAAGCAATCAGAAAATATACAAATGCTGCTTTGTAAATGCAAAATTACCCATTACCAATAAAAGGCTATTATCTTTACAACAACTGTGTTAAATTGTGTTTTTAAATGTAAACAAAGCATTTACACTGTTTATTTTTTTTTTTACTAGCAGTGACGTTTCATGATGCAAAAGTAACTTTTCATGTCGTAACAGCTTCTGAGGTTTACAAAAGTCACCAATAAGAGTTTATTGTTATTATTATTATTAAGGCGACTCATTTTTATGAATGTTATTGTTATTAGTTGTTTCCTGTCCTAATAAATTGTTTTCCTATTATATCATCATTGACACAACATTGCCTATCCCTATTTTAAGCACTCTGGAGGTGAATTGAGACAGTCTTTTTATTGCTTTAGATTTTGCAAGTTCAAATGTACTTATATAGAACATTTCAAAGCAACTGGAACATTGGATAAAGTGTTCTAGATACAGCAGAAAACTGCTATTATCGGTTTGGCGGACAAGGCTTTTCTTTTGGTTCGATTCTATTGACAAAACACATTTAAAGGCAGCCAGTGCTGACAAAATGTCTGCACATAAAATCATTAAAACACTTAAGAGTAAGAAAAATATGAATGCAGTCAATAATGAAAATAAGATATAGGACTTCGAGACAAAATAACAATGGGGGAATCATCTATTATAAACCTAAATTAAAAGCCATTGTACACTGATGTTTTTTGAGATGAGATTTGATCATTTGCCTGTTATTCAGGATTAATCAGCTCTGTAACTGAGGTGCTACAGATTCAAAGTTAATCTATAGACACATATTTGCCCCAGAAGGCCTTAAAGGGAAACCAGTGCAAGCACTAAGCAAATATAATTGTGTGTTGAGCAGCGGGATTCTGGACCGGCTGCTCAGAATCCCGGTCTGAGCAGTTCATGACTAACAAAGTCGTCTTCATGACTTTGTTAGTCATGAAGGTGACTAACAAAGTGAAGGTGTTAGTCACCTTCATGAAAACTTTTACAGTCCCAAATTGGGATGAAATAAAAGCATGGATCACTTTTTTAACATCCAGGAAAGATCAAAAATGTCTCTTTTGATTAAAGCTTATAATTTTCGTTGCAGTTAAATCGTAATTAAAATCAGGATAGGATATCATTTAAGTCTGATTTAAAACAGACTCAAAGCTACCTAAAACGTTTTTGTTCATTAGATTTAAAGATTAATTATCACATAACGTACAGTGAGCCTACTATTTATAAAGAAGCTATTATCTCTGTAATATGAACGCTTACTGCCCCATCGCCTTCTAAAAGAGTCATTCATACCACAGCAGACAGATGTTACATGAGAGTTTGCTGCTATTGAAGCGAAAAGCGTGGTGAGAAAGAGAGCTGTTGTTTTCCTCCGCTCCGTCCTCATGACAGCTGTGGAGTGGAGGTGTGGATCTGCAGCCGGGGGGATTCTCCATCGCACGGCGCGGCCCTGCGCTCACAGACAAATATGCAGTGTGATATCAATGTGTGGGCTTTCTTCTCTGAAAAAAGGACTGGTTCAGATTAACTCATCAAACACTCTGAAGCCTTCATTGTGTGGTTTTTTTTTTGTTTTGTTTTGTTTTGTTTTTTTTTGCATAAAAAGAAATTCACAGAAATGCTTTATTTCATCCGTAGAGCTCAGATAAAACTTGACTGTCTGCTTATCTTGCTGTGAAAACAGATGATTTATGTACGGTCTTCACACTTGAGTTTATGTGTCACTGCGATAAGGCTGGTAGGCCTGTGTTCATGTCTGCGTGCTTTATGAGTGTTTATTGAGACCACAGATTGTCGGACTGCCTACTGGAGGACACAAACAATATTCCGTGGGAATGCAGTGTCCCACCAGTTCCCAGTCCCATTCCTTATCTCCAAGCATTCCCATATGAGCGATGTATATTATCTTCAAAAAGCAGGAGCATTTTGACTTGTCGGATGCTTATGACCGTGTGCAAATGGAATGTCTCTTGTGCCTCCGCTGCAAGGTTGTTAAACTTGCATACAGTTAGATGGCATTGTTGCAAAGATGACTGCTGCAAAAAAAAAATAAAATAAAAATGAATATGCTTCTCATGTGAGCCAAGAATTAAAAAAAGAAAAACCTTCACGGAAGCAGAGCCAGAGAAAAAAATGGGTGTTAGACTGATAGAGAGTTGGAGAAGGTGGAGACAGCAGCATCAACCTCAGGTTTTGCATATTTTCCCAGCGTCTTTGATGCACTGATCATTTACCAACATGAAGTGCAACTGCCTCCTCACCTGCCACACTGCCTCTCCTGACTCACCTGGCCTCTGAGGCAGGCCCTACTTGTGGGTGTGGGCTTGAAACAGTTAAAAAACAGTTACACGCCACAGACATTTTAATAATCTTTTTAACTAACACATCTTTTCATCCAAACAGTTGTTATTGCTCATACGCCATGAAAATGCGTCATCCCCCTTAATGCTTTTTTATTTTTTTTATTTATTTTTTGTTATGTTTTTGCAAATGTTGATTTCACTTATTAAGGGAAATGAACGATGCAAACCAGCCTGCTGCTGTGTCAAGATGTAATTTCCTTCTGTGGTAAGTCATAAATAACTGAGCTTAGCAACATTTTTGATTCAGTTTCACAAGCTAAACTCAACCAAGATGATACTTAAATGGAATAAAATTGAGATAATTTGACATCTAATGCAACTTCCAAGGCTTTGAGAGTCCAGAAAACAATAGTGAGAGTGAGTATTCACACAACACAGAATAACATTGAACCTTCTCAGAAGTGGACAACCAGAATTACTTTAGCAAAGCATCAATTTGTTGATGGCATTCAAAGCACTTCAGGACTCATTTACCTGGGTTTGGATCACAGATCATGATTCAACAATATGAAAGAAAAACTGGAGAGAAGGGATTCCATGAGAGAATTCAAAGTCAAAAACAACTACTAACAAAAATTCAAAGGCTTATCTACATTTGCTAAAGAACATCTTTTTGCTTCCCAAAATTTTGGAATCAATGAGACCCCCAGACGTAACGGTGTCAGTATGGTGATTTGGAGGTGCGACTGATGGAACCGTTACTTCTGATACCAAGAAATCCTGAAGAAGAATTTCCGGCCATCTGTGTGCGAGGTGCAGCTGGGTCATGCAGTTGGGCAATTATCCAAAAGCACAAAAAGATAAGGTTTTGAAGTGGCCTAATCAAAGTCCAGGCCTAAATATCACTGGGATGCTGTGGTGTTAACTTTCAAGAGACATTCAAGCTTGAAAACTCTCCAGTGTGACTGAAATAAAGAAAAGTGGGCAAAGATTTCACCAGAGCAACATAGCAAACTAACTTTCAGTTGTCACCATCTGTTGCTGTCACAGACAACGGGTATCACAACCAAGAATTAGATTTCCACATCAGAGCCATGTTGATTTAATGAGCTATTTTCACTTATTAAATGAAGTAATTTGTCAAAACAGTTTTTATTGCAGCACATTATGGCAAACCTTGACAAAAAAAAACAAAAAAACAAGACATCTGTAAAGAAGCAAAGGCTGTTCCATTGAGTTTCAATTAAACCCAGGATGAGAACAGGCCCTGGAAACTGTACAAGTCTAGTTAGTCCACCTTGAGAAGTTTTTGTGTTCATAGAAAGACTCCCTTTAGAAACAAACAAGTCTGGCTTATCACTTGACACACACACAAACACACTCTCTGCTTCTGAGTGAGCGTTGGGGGAATTCCCGCTAACCTGCATGTGTACTGGTGATTTGCGTATATTCACTAATCTGGGGGTGTTAAGCTTTAACTGTAAATCCACCGACACCTGGACACACAGATATATACACATAAACACAAAGACCCTTGCTCATCAGCAACTGATGGTGGGCCTGATAAGAGGCAACACAATCATCTTAATTGCTTCAGAGCTGACACACTCATGACCAACAGTGTGTGTAGGTTTCTGAATCAGTTTTATAAGTCACCTGCTGCACCGAGACCGTTGAATGGTATGAGTGACTCAGACACGCTTTTTAATTTCCCTTACACACGCATATAGACATATATCACACATGCCCAGCAACAGGCTATGTATACACAACGATTGAAGTCAACTGCAGAATTGTTTTGCACAGCTTGTGGACAGAAAGTTACTGAGCAATAATTCTTGCCTCTTTCCAGTTGCCCCTACAAGCCAGACATTCCCTAAACTAGTTAATAATTGAAGATGCCACTGTCTATTCATTAAAATGTTGATTATTTTGAGTTTCTGGATACCCAACTCTTTCAGGGACACAAATCAAGTAAGTGAAACTCTGTGTCGGTGTGTTTATAGGTGTGTTTCAGACTGCAAGCGTCCAGAGACTGTCTGGCCTTATCACCTTGTGTGAATACTCCAGGTGCGAGCAGAGCAGTAGGAATCCTAACCGTCGTCTATCTGACTGAAAGCCCAGGGTTTTTCCAAACACGTTTATCAAGTCTTCCTTATTCACCTCCTGGTGTTTTCTTAAAGAGGTCTCTTAGGTTTTTTATTTGTAAAAAAATAATAATAACAATAAATCAAAAATGTAAAAATAAAATTCAAAGTTCAATACATTTATAAGTCAAAAAGTTTGAAAATCAGCTGAGACTGAAAACCGTTTACAACATGAAGAAAATACTCAAATGTTTCCTCATTGTCTATGTGTTTTATTGTGACACACTGTTGTTGTACAATGACGTGTACAACAATGTTACACGTCATTTTTTGGGAATCTGGTGGCCAGTTAGAGGAACATTATCTCTGTAACCCATAAACATAATTTATCATCTCAAGCACTTGTAGAATGAAATATTTCCCTGAAAAAAAGTTTTGTGAGCTCAGTTCATTCATAAAAAACATGAAAAAAATAGAAAATTGTTAGGTGAGGAACATTGGTGGAGGATTCCTACAATAGAATTGCGAGTGCTGCCACAATGATATTGCTCGTTACTTTAATTGCTGATGAATGTGATATAAATTGGAAGTTTTCTTCTTCTTACAAGAAGAAATGAATTTGATGTTCTCACACAAATTGAGGTGAGACTTTAAAAAAATCTTTGATCTTATTTGTTCTTCCCTCAAATGTTGTAAAATACCTTTCAATCCCTAAATAGTTATAGATTTATGTTTGGACACGAGATTTAACTTTGCGCCCTCACACCTTTTTTTTAAATTATTTTTATCTTTAACATGGATGGATTTATCATAGAGATTATATAAAAATAACAAAGCTCCTGTTATGTCTGTGTCACTTTGAGTCTTGACAGTGACAGTTCATAAAAAACAAATTATGGTCCTGATTGCAGCGTGATGCAGGGTGGGTTAATAACAAACCTAATAAAAAGGTGGCTGTTTACGTTTTTGTGAAGCTTTTACTAGTACTAAACGATCTTTTGCCACAGGGACAAAACTGAAACGTGTTGTATAATCTTAATCTAACATATTCAGATGAATGTACCTTTACATTGTTTGCATGTGTGCACACCCTACCCCCGAGGGTTAAAACAGTTGTGTATGCTCTTCTGTACATTAGGTGTGACCATTTTCTCTTGTTCTTGGATCATTTCGACTTTAAATCTCATCAGCAGTGAGTTGCAAGTTTATGCATAGCCTAGTAGTAACCATGAGACAGATTTGTTCAGTAATTGTTCAGTAATAGAGAGCATGTGGCATTCCTCTCTTTGGAAGAAACCAATCCAGAAAATCCTATTGAAAATTTGTGGACTAGCCTATGTTTGAACCCCGTGTTTGTGTCATAAAAGCAACCAATCTGAATGATTTCTACTAACTCTGCCAAAAAATATTGCGGCGAGAGTGTTGAATTTTACCAGAATCCAGTTGATACCTACAAAAGATGTGGTTGAGGTGCAACTTGCTGGAAAACATTTAACCAAATATTAATGAGGAAAGATTTGAGCTTGGATGTGTAATTTTATCACTGTGACCGTTTTAAAACATGCTTACACAGTTTTGTACACTTTGTCTGACTTCACCTCTATCATCTTTGCTCTGTGTATATCCATGAAGCAATATTTTGGTATATTTGATTTGAAGTTATTATACTCGTTCCTGCAAACACAGTGGCAGTTTTTATTATGGAGAGATAATGGTTCAGGTGTAAAACATAAATGTAATATATTACATGTCATATATTATCTTACCAAGGAGATCAATTGTTCTGAGCTTGGGTTCATTATGACCACAAATTCATCAGTCAATAGCATTTTAATTATATTTTTTCTGATTTATTGTATTTGTTCTGGGTTAATCTGTCAACATTTACTCCCTGTGTCCCAGAAAGTGTTCCATAGATGTATTCTGTTTTGTATAATTTTCTGATGTCTCTTGTTTCCAGCTGAGGCTTGCAGGTCAGTTTAGCATACATGGTTTTATTTTTAGATTGTTTTCGGAATCCCTCATGAATGCCAGGTACTCAGCCCACACAGAGAAAACCAGGAAATTAAATCTTGTCTGCCTGAAGTGAATGATCTGCTTGTAATGTTTTCACTGAGAATAATGCACTCTTTGAAATCAAGGTAAAAAAAAAAAAAAAGTTATCCATCACAGTCAGCACATTGAAATATCAATTTAAAGTAATTTGCTTAAGGATCTTTGTACTGAAATTCTTGCAAAACACCAGAAGCAAGTAAAATCTATTGACGTTTTCATTTGTCATAAATCCAGATTATCTGGGTCCAAAGGCTCAAGAGGGCCCAAAAACAGAATGATCATCCATAAACAAATCCAAGCTTAAAACTGCAATAATGGTTCATGTGTTTGAGTCTTAAAAAAGAGAGACTTAAACACTGCAGGAAAAATAGCCACTGGGTGCAACCTTTTAACAGAACTGCTGAAAGACAATCTGGAGCAACCTGTTTAGGTGAGATTATTAGCGCAATGAATCGCTAGTCTGTAACGATTTTGAAAACGAAATACCATGTAGTCTATTTCAAAATACATAAAGATACAGGAATCATTTGTCCTCTGGTAGTCTTCTCCTGACACAACAGGTTACTTCAGTTTGATGCGCTAGCAAATTTGTTGTTACAGTAAAGGAAAAAAATAACATAGCTGGGGGAATCCCTCAACACCGACTGCCCACAAGGGAAAAAAAAAAATAAATGTTACGCTGCCGTTTCTTTTGTAGTGGAATCTACGCCTGTTAACACACACAAACGCACACACGCACGCGCGCAACCACCAGCACAAGCACACTTCGGCACAACATTAAAAAAGGAACAAACCCAATAGAAAGTCACAATGAGGCATACATGCAATGCAACCTGTACATGACATCATGTCATGCATTAACCTGTGATGCAATGCTGGTGTCTGTTTCCTTCCCTCCAGTAGTTTACTGATTTCGTTTTGTTTGACAGATGTAGGTGTTTGCAGAACTGAGCAGAGGGGTCAATAAGGAGTCACCAGATGGCCTCTAAAGCCACTATGCAGCTGTCAGCGTAGCAATTGAATTTCTAAAGAAAATGTTTTCTCCTTATACATTTTTGTATAGTAAAACAATATAAAAGAATGCAGTTTGTATATTGAAAGATATACAAACCGCTGCATATTTAATCAGTGTATGCTTACTTTAAGGTGATTATATGGGGGTTGCTAATGATAACACCTTAAAGTTATTTTGTGACATCTGATTAAAGAGATATGTCTCTTTCTGGTTTTCTTTCTTTTTCTCATATATATTTTCGCTAATATATATTCACAAAACAAAACATTTTCCCTTACAAACATTTCCTTGTTGTCCCAGATAGTAAACAGCCAGAAGCTAAAATGTATTCAGAAGCAAAGTGAACATTATTTGCCATTAATGAATTTTTATTACCATAACAGTTTAATATTTTCCTTTGTTGCTTTTAATCTATTAATATTTTTTATGACATTTTAATACAAATTCTAGATTACAGCAGACATGTTTACTTAACTCTACCTGTATGTCTCCAACAGCACATTAAAGCCATAATTTTCCTCCAATGTGACAAGTGCAATGATAAGAAACCACAGACATCCCAGGGGCTGTGATTTTCAGGAAATAAAAGTACAAAAAAACATCTGGGCGTAAAGACAACATTTATTCTGTTTTTAAGATATCGGTAAATTAGAATGTCATCAGATATTATTATTATTATCTATTATGTTAAGTAAAAGTAAAATTGCTTCATTACGAGATAAATCTTTACTATGAAATTTTGCTTTTCTTAGAAACAAATTGTAAGTTTGAATCGACTGTAAGCCCCTTGAAGTGTGTCACTCTCTACACAAGTGTTGTTTAAATTGTTGTCTTTAGAGTTTTAATTTGAACTAAATAACTAATGAACTCTTAATGTGGTATGGTTGTACTGAGAGCTGAATACAGAGGACTTTTACAAAACAAGTTGACGTAGCCTGGATCGTTAGACTAGACCCTTCCTTTGTGATCAGATGTTCAAGTTTAGTTTGAAATTACGAAACTTCACAACTGGAACAAAAAGTTTGTTTTGCCATAGGTCTGTTTTGAAAATGAACAACTTCAATATTTTGCTCTTTTAAAACTTAAAGGAATGGAACTAATGGTTGATCTTGGTCAAATTGTTTTCTATCAAATTGTTCAGAGAGCTAATTTCTATCATGCAAACCTTAAAAGACGCAGGATTGAAGGAGAAACATAAAACCATAAGTGTAAACTTAAATTTTTTTTATCTAAATGTAGAATTTGTTCACAGACTGCAATTTTAGTTGATAAAATTACAAGCCCAGTGTTTAATTTTTTAAAAAAGAGTCTTAACTTTTTAAGTGTGCTGAAGTTTAAAAAAAGAAAGTAAAATAGCAACATAAAACAAATCAAGTCCACTTTGCCTAAAACCGACAATCCAACAAGTCACACCTTTGCATCAGATACAGGCACATAGCAAACTTTTTTTTTTTATTGTACATTGGTGTGGGGAGAAAAAATTCTCCTATTAGATCAGCAGATATCCAGAAATACCCTGGTTCTGCAAACCGCTCCCACCTCAGCACTCGCTGGCCAATGGGAAGGGGAAGTAGGGTGTGTACACATGCCATATAAGAGAGATGATGCCCAGGTAGTGGAGCATTGTACAGGTGAGCGCTCCAATTCTCATGTCGTCACTCTTCACTGCCTGAGGATACTACTTCACAGCACCGGACACAGGACCTGACAAAGGTGCAGCTACACTTTTGTCATTTTATTTATTCATGTATTTATTGTGTTTTGCTGTCATATGATTGTCTCTTACATCTGAGAGAAGTGTCTGTGAAAGCAACTTTCATTTCCCCTTTTATGTTTTTTTGCCTTGATTCTGTTGTCTAATAAGAGTTTTGTTTCTTTGGTTTTTTCTTCTAGTTTGTCCTTCAAGCATGCTGACAGAGTTAGAGACGGTGAGTTCAATGCCACCTTTTGCTGTTGTTGTCTTAAATACTGTTTGAGTCTTATGTAAGATTTGATCTTTCTCACTGGGGGTTATTTCTAGGAGCCACACATCAGTGGTGCCTGAATGTTATCTATGCAGATGAAAACATAAACACTTGCATAAATTTGCCAGTCAAACTAAAATACACATAATCCCAGAGCTGGTAACTGGCTCCTTTCCAGGATCCAAACCTTAGCTGGACACAACATGCAACCTGAATCTAGTTTGAATTTCCATAATGTTGAGTAAAATTGATCAAAATGAGAATAGTTTGTCTTTTGCTTAGAAAACAGAATATTGACTCCATCCTGAAATAATGCCCTAAATCTTTTTTTTAATTTTTTTTTTTTGCCAAATGTGATTTTTATTTGTATTTTTTATTTTTTTTGCCTAAGACACCTTTGACAAAGTCACTTTTCGCTAAAGAAATTTACCTAGGCCATTATTGTTTGAAAGTTGACGACATGGAAAATTATTTGTGGAAAAGATGACGTCATTTAAAATTCATGAGATAGTGACAAAAGCTTTGAAACAACTAAAATAATGTTAATGTAAGGCTAAAACTAACAAAGGATCAGCTCCACATGTCACGCAAAATGTTCATGACAACCAGAGCGTCTGACATCTTCTGTCCTGCTGTGTGTCGTTCAGAGGGCTTATGTGCCTGAGGTGAAGCTGGGTGGATGTCGGGGTTCCTGGAGTGGGCTGGCCCCCTCGTCCTGCGCTGAGGTCGACCTCGAGGTCATTGAGGAGTACCTGCAGGAGCATTCGCTTGAGGTCCAACCCGCTCACACACCTTCAACATCTATGGCTGCTAATATGGGTCACCAAACGCACGTTCACTCCCACCGGGACGCCAGGATCATAGGTCGGCCGAATGCTGGCAGCGGAGGGGGAATATTTGTTTGTTTTTAGACGTTCTGCCTGACTGAATCTTGTGCCTTTCTCTCCTCAGAGAACAGCTGGTCGGGTCAGCATCCGTACGAGTGGCGCTACGGCTGCCACACTCCAAACGAGGAATACAAGGAGCCAACTCCACATCCAGCCTGGCAGAGTCCACAAGTCCAATATGTGAGTAAACAATGTTTGACATCTCATAAAACTCCATGAGAAAAGTCAAGTGTATTCAGTTCACACTTCTTCAGTTGGATTTATTTGTCTTATTTTTATTTTCGTTCATCCAGGAACACATAACATACTACGAGCCTACAAGTATATACATTGATTCAGACTCACAGTCAAGCAGTTCCCAGTACCAGGATTACCAAGATTCTCCATCACCACCCTCCAACAGAGGGGAGAGGAAGGACAGAAGTTTGCCTCTGGCACCACTATCAGGTAGGACACCTTACAGTGACTACCTCTCTGAACAAAAGCTCGTGACGGAGTGTCTTTGTCCAACTACGCACACAAGATGCGGTCAGGTCAAACCCTTCTTTTCTTTTTCTCTGGTTCCTCTTCAACAGGAAAGAGGAAGGAGCGCCTGTTCCAGTTCCTGTTTGAGATGCTCCAGACTCCATCAATGAGGAGCTGCATCTGGTGGGTCCAGTCCTCCTCTGGGACCTTTCAGTTCTCCTCCCAGAACAAGGAGAGCCTGGCTCAGCTGTGGGGTCGCCGGAAGGGAAACCGCAAGACCATGACCTACCAGAAGATGGCACGGGCACTAAGGAACTACTCACGGACTGGAGAGATCCACAAGGTGAAGAGGAAGCTCACATACCGCTTCGATGAGAAGACACTGAAAGGCCTACAAGGAGACAGCAAATTAGAGTAGCTAGTGTGTCAAAGAGCTCACATCAGAAAATCATTGGACTCATGTGACATATTTTGTGCAGATTCTAACTATAAGGTATTTTTAATGACAAATAAATACTAAGTATTTGAAAGGCTAGAGCATTAACTCCTGACAGTCGGAGCTTTGTATAGATACAGCAGTGGTGTGTGAGAAGACTGAACAAGAAATGATGAAAGTGATACATGCAAATTTCAGGCTGTGAATGAGAGGTCAGCTGGCAAACAGTAAATCTAAAAGATTATGATATATTCCCTACTTTATAAGTAGAATTTAAATCTAACTCTTAATAAAAGTTGTTTTTCCTCTGTTTTGTAATTCTGTGTTGCAGGTATTCATGAAAATATGTGCATAAATGTGCTCTGTGTCAAAATATCTTGTTCAAGATAAAATAAATTGAAAAAGAGCAGAAAAAAAAGTCTTACTTTTTTTCTCTGTTTGTGTACACAAACAAAGATGCCTTATGAAGAGCAGCTCTTTGAGATAAACATTAATGTGCTTGAAGCAAGCCCACATACACAGACTTACTGTACCAGGGCAGACACAGGCATGTGACCATAGCCAAAATTCTATGCAAAGCAAGCATGCATTAAAAACCGCCACAGCAAACAGACCAGCTAATCAGTAACATCCAAAAAACACCCTCACAACAATAAACGCACACACGCAAACACACACACATGTTTGCGCAGCTATCTTTGCGGGGACTTTCCATTGACTTCCATTCATTTCAAAAGCCTAAACCCTTACCCTTACCCTTACCCTTATCCTAACCCTACCCATTACATACCTAACCCTAACCCTAACCAAAACTCAATTCACACCTTAGTCCTAAATCTGACCCCTGACCCCTTGTGGGGACCAGACTTCAGTCCCCACAAAGAGCAGTGGGTCCCCACAACGTAGTATGTGTCAGGAAAATGGCCCCTACAAGGTATTAGAAACAAACGCACACACACACACACGCACACACACAAACAGAGCAAGGTGTACAGGCAAAGAATTACTGTCATAAAGTTTCCAATAGCAAACTAACTCAGTTTCTTCATAGAGATTTTCAACCATTTTTCATGTTTCTTTGAAGAATAAGTGTTGTGACTTTTCGTCTGATGTTACCAAAGTAGTTTTCTTATCTCACATTGATCATTGATACAATTTTTAGTCACACTTTGTTATGCTCCAGTTGTCCTTATCACCTATATCTATCTATCTATCTATCTATCTATCTATCTATCTATCTATCTATCTATCTATCTATCTATCTATCTATCTATCTATCTATCTATCTATCTATCTATCTATCTATCTATCTATCTATCTATCTATCTATCTATCTATCTATCTATATATATATATATATCTATATATATATATATATATATATATATATATATATATATAGATATATATATATATATATATATATCTTCCCTCTGACCAAATGATAGCAGCTTTTTCTGGGTCCTTATTTAAAAATTGTATTTCTAGGAGTTCATGTTGCCACACACTTTAACATAGAATAATGTGTTTTTCCACATATTTATCCTTTGAGTGTTTGTCCCTGACAACTTTTATTTAAGTCTCATGTGACCCAAAACACGATTCCCGTTGAAGTCCCAGTAGTGTTTAGCACGCTCCAGATGTTTATACTTGAGATGGTAAGACAGAAAATATTTAATATGTAATATGGCTTCTAATGGTTTCCATGTCATTTATATGATCTTTGGATTTTTTCCTCTCTCTTCCCTAACATCCTTCTAACTACATGGTGTTAAAAACAGATTGAATATGAGTCACATCAAAATTAAACCCAAGGGAATTCACATTTAATACAAAACATTTATATAGAAAATGTAATGGGTTGTTTAAGATCAAATTGCTAGTCACTGCTAAAATGTGTAAAGTATGTGATTTTAATTAAACCTCTTGTTACATTTGATTTTCCAAACTTTTCACTTGCTAAGAAAAATGTACCTGTTTCTGGCTTATGTAGACTGTTGTTCATATCTTAGCATAATTACGATTTCCTATCATTGCCTGAACACAAGGCTGGGACCCACTGTGGATCTCAAACCACCAACTGGGGTTTCTTGAAATGATTTCCACTCAAATTGAAACAAATTGAAAATGGAGCAAATTGGACATGACATTAATGTTATGACACTTAAAAACAGTTATAATAACTAATGAAAATGTACAAATGTGATTGCTTGCCAGTGTGTTCTTGTTTAATTGGTTTACTCACAGTGTGTGTTTACTTTAGTGACATTTGGGAAGACAAATCTCTACGTGTCATTTTGTGATTCAATGACAGAAAAGTTTGGGAACCACCGATCTAGAAGTCCTCTCCTCTCACGCTCCAGGGATATATTTATAAAAGTTTTGAGGAGGATTTTTGACTTGCTGATGAAATACAGATGGTGTCTCCATGGAGTGTCAGTCAGCTTTCAAGTGTGCACGCATGATCCCATATAAAAGGCCCCTGCTTGTTGTCTTCTAAGCCATTTGCAACCACAATCTGAACAACAAGGAAGGATTATGCTGGACTTTTCTTGCTACTGAATTCATTACACTTCTGCATGAAATATCTTCAAGGATATTATTTGCTGTCAATTTGCAGTGATGGCTGATTGGGCTTGGGTAACTTACACAGTGCTGGAAGTGCTCATTGCTGTGGCATGTTGCCTTGGGAATGTGTTGGTGGTGTGTGCGGTGGCTGTTGGTATCCATGATTGCCTCCGGGAGCCGACTTTCTGCTTCTTGGTGTCCTTGGCTGTTGCTGACTTTTTGGTGGGTGCAGCTGCCGTGCCTCTAGCTATACTGCTGGATGGCTGGGTGAATTTGACCTCTCACCAGTGCTTGTTCCTCAGCTGTGTCATACTCGTGCTGACAGAGGCCTCCGTCCTCTCACTGCTGGCTATTGCCATTGACCGATACCTGCGGCTGCACATGCCTTTCAGGTAAAGGCGACCTCTGTCTCACAACTTTATAAGAATTGCCGGAATAATTTTCTCATCGCCTCCTTTTATTTTTTCTCTCCCTTTTCAGATACAAAGCCATTGTCACCCAGAGGCGCACACTGTTGGCCATGTCCGTCTGTTGGATACTTTCGTTTCTACTGGGATTCACCCCTCTGCTTGGATGGCACAATCTCTCTGCCACTGGCTATTATTCCACCAACACATCTTCTACCTTGCCTAGCTCTTCCCAATGCACCTTCCTCTCAGTTATCTCCCTGCCCTTTATGGTTTATTTCAACTTTCTCGGATGTATCATGGCCCCTCTACTGGTCATGACATTTCTGTACATCATCATCTTCTGGAGCCTGCACAAACGTCTGAAGAACAGCTGCCCTCAAGCACAGGCCATGCTGCTCAGGGAGAAGAAGCTGGCCTGCTCACTCGCTCTGGTTCTTACATTATTTGCATTCTGCTGGATCCCTCTGCACCTGATGAACTGTCTTCTGTTCCTCTGGGGACCTCAAGCAGTGACCCAGGGAGCACTTTATACAGGTAGGTCAGAGTTGTTTTCCTACTCCTTGCACAGATGTTAAAACGTCTCCACATATACAACAAGGTGATTGCTTACAGCTCCAGACATCAAGTGTCTTAGGGAAATGTACACGCAATAATCTAATATCACAGTAATTTTGGGTTTTGTAATTTACTTTGTTGGAGCTGTCAGTTATATTGCTGGTTTTTAAGAACAATATCGGTTCCGTAAGTTAAAGTTTATTGTGGCTTTTGTGTGATCCACAGAGGCTGCACAGCCAGAAATGTGTTGTTTCCTCTATAATTTAGCAGTTATGGAAGCATAACTATTAAATCATTCATATTTGTCATCAATAATATCAACTAAGATATTAAAGAAATTTTTTATATGACCCAGTTTATGAACCAAACTCTCCAACTGTTGTTCCAAAATACTCTTCCAGCCTTATGTTTTGCAGAAATTTGCTGATGCAGTAACAAACCGATCTTCCTGCAGGTATCCTTCTGTCTCACGCCAACTCAGCAGTCAACCCAGTGGTCTACGCTTGTCGCATCCCCAAGATCCAGAAGGCCTACGGTCAAATATGGAAGCATCTCGCATTGAAGCTCAATTGTTTTACCAGAAATGAATCAATTCAGCAGGCTATAACAAGAGACTAGTTTAAGAAATGTAAATGTGTGTTTGCCATACCAGAAAAAAAGGGCTTGCGTAAGACTTTGTAAGACTTGTTTGTGGTATTTCATCAATCAAATGCATTATTCTATTATTGTACAGCATTGATGATTTCTGCCGTTATTACATTTAAACATGTAGCATGAAGACTTTTAACAAAGTCTTGATATGCAACTTTTGTTTTAATGTTGGCTTTATGTTAGTGATAGCAATTTATTAAAGCTCCACTAGAGGGCACCATACATCAACAAACTCAACGATTGTTGTTCAGATAGAATCAGAGTTGTAGCGATGTGTGCGCGCGTGTGTTGATGTGAGAGAGTAAAAATAACTAACTTCTTAGCTTCTGTGACTTCTGGACAACTGATTTGAGAAGACTAGTTTTATTGAGATGTACATATTTAAGGCATGTAACAACTTTTGTCCACAAAAAAGCCATAAAATACATATAAATCCTCCGGCAAGACATTTACCTATTCTTTATGTTGTCTGTAAATAAATAAATAAATAAATAAATAAAACACTCCAGCAAAGAGATTGTGTTGAACTGTTCAGTGGACTCCTCAGGGAAGGCAATAGACTGTATAGTTATCACCTCAGCAGGGTGCAGTCCCACCTACCAAACTATACAACCTACTACCTCACCCTGACAGAACCCAAGTCAAACACACCGCACATAAACTGATTGAGGAAGTAATAAAAATAACCATATATATATCTATCTATATCTATATATATATATATCTATATATATATACATATATATAGAGATCTATATATATATATATATATATATATATATATATATATCAATTACTGCATGCATTTTGACAAGGCAACTGTATTCTCCATCTTTAGACGATAGTTGATGACTGGTTGGCTCAGCTGTCTCCTTGGGAAAGACAGTAGATTGTATAGTTATCTGAAAAAGAGGTTCAAAAACCCCACAACTATTCAATCTACTACCTCAGCCCCAAGGACACAATCTATGCTGCATCCACACCAAAGATCCATAAATGTCACTTTCCTGCAAGGATATAGAAGAAAGAAGAAAAAAAAAAGAGACAGAGAATGTTAATTAAATAATTTTTGAAAGATTATACTAGATGTGACTTCAACAAAAGTTCAACTTCAATGAAATGTTGACAGACATTTCTTTCTGGAACAGAGTGAAACTAATTTCTTGGTGGTTCCTAAAACAGTTTCTTAGAAAATACCAAGTTCTGGGAGTTATTGATGCTTCATGAGAAGTTTTCGACAGCCGCAAACTGAGAAAACGGTAATCACTACAAACCAAAGACGGCCAAAGGAGCACCACGTGTTCTTACTGATCGGTGTAGCTATTTTGTTGCTGAGGAGAAATTTGTAACGTGGTTCCCGACAGAATAAATTACAGATAACTAATTTAATGGTAGACGGACATGTGAAAGTAACCGCTAGTGTGCAAAATCTCAGCAAACAACTCACAAGCTTCCTGAGACTCTGCCATGTGATCGAACGAGGAAAGAAAAAGAGAGAGAGAGTTGTTCGATTCTCTGCCAGGAATCCTTCTCCGGTTTTGCCAAAAACTGAGCTCATTCCAGCGGGGCTATCCCTGTGCTGGAGTGGCTGCTGCTCCTCAGGCGGAGGTACGCACACACAGATGCCTGCAAGAACGGCTTCCACCAGCTGTCTCTGATTGAATACAAAGCTGGGATTCTGCCCCCCAAAACACGAGGAAACACAAAATGGCGTCCTGCAAGGCTTCGGCCATTTTAGGTCTGCTTAAAACCATTACGAGGTCCACCTTGCGTGTCGTTTTTTCTTTTTTTTTGTTTGTTTTGTTTTGCTCTGTTTTTTTTTTCTTCTTCCTTTTCATTCCTGAGCCTGCAATCCTCACAATTAAGAGGGAACAGCTGTTCTACCACAAGATACAGAGGACGAATCTTGTGCCAAGCAGTGAGCCGAAGCCAACCGACCCAGACGACATGCTCAATCGCCAATATTGAGGCAGAGGAAACTATTTCTTGTTAGACAGCTGGACAGTTCACAGAGAAGGGAGTGCTCACATGTGGCGCGTTCGGCTAAGATCGGGGTCGAAGCATGCCAACAGATTCAAACGGCAGCAACTGAAGAGTTAATGAGCACCAGACTAAATGCCAGGCCGGGGGCCTCAGAAGACACAGAATGGGTTAGAAGGTGCACCGCTTGCATAAATTAGCATACAGCCGCAACCCCTGAGACTTGGTCCAGACTAGTCTGCAGTTAGTATGCTGTAAACCCCACTAGCCTGATCACAGAAGACCAGACAGGAAAAAAAAAAAAAAATGGGGCAGGAGTGGGGGGGACTGGCACAATGCCCTCCTCTGCCACAGAGCTAGCACAAGATCTATGAACTGTGTTTGCTTGCCAAGAACAATCCCCCTGACTAGACGGCTTGGAGAGGAACTCAAACAGATTATTTGGGAAAAATTAGTCAAATAAATTTATTCTAAACATTAAATGCTTGTGGGTTAAACTGCCAATAATTGCTGTCCCATTCTAGAAAGGGAAAGGCTAGAAGGTAAGTAAAGGCCAGAGCCTGTCTGTCACGCGAGCTCTTCTGAGACTATAAACATTTTCTAAGCTACATAAGAAAATGAGGGCATGCCCAGCTCAGCTAGAGGCAAATCATTTTCTGTCAGCAGCTACAGAATAAATGCCCCCCTAAAGCCCAATTGGGCAGCTGGGCAGAGTCTCAGCTGCCCAGTCTGAGAGAGGGACGAAATGTGTAAATCTCATCTGTCCATTTGACTATCTTTGCATTTGTTGCTGTAGAATAAAAGCTACAAGTCTTCAAGCTTGCTGTAGGAGTGAGCTAAGGACCATGAATCTTTGCCCCCTTGCCCTCTGATAACAGCATTCTGCTGTGACAGAATGAAATGTTTCTCTGCAGACAATTTCCTGTTTCAGCGCAATCATTTGTCTTTGGATGACAGATACAAGTTTTGTTTTGTTTTGTATTGTTTTTTCTCAGCAGAAAGCTTTCCATATCTTCAAAGTCAATAAGTTGCTTTTTGAGTAAAAAAAGATTAAAGTTATGACAATCTAATAGAACAGAAATAAAATCCTGGTAAAAGATTTCTGAAAAGCTCTTGTTGCAAGTCATTTCCATCCCTTTCTTTCATTTTGATTCATAATTAGAAATGTGTGCTGTTACAATTGGCGCTGAACGAAATTACCTCTGTTTATCTGCACATTATACAAAATCAAAGATTCAATTAGAATTATTCCTTTTATCCAAATATAGTTTTTTTTTAAAAAAACATCTCTTCAAAAGAAATACATGCAAAATTCAGTAAATATCATGGTAACAAAAGGCCTTAGCTTCCTCTCACCCCCTGGAGGCAGGATTTGTTAAGATTTACTCCTCAACTAATATACAAATGAATTAGTAACCACCTCTCTCTCAGAAAAAAACAAACAAAAAAAAAAACGTGCTCGCAAAAGATTCAGCTGCCAAGAAAACTCCTCAAATTTGGAGCGGATTATTACAGGAAGCAGAGGCAAGGAAATACCTACTGACTTGCCTGGTCCCTTCGTCCACGACACGGGATGAATGCTTGGCACAGAGACGCCACTGAGGAGGAGGAGGAGGAAGAAGGGGGGGACCCAACGATTGGTGCAGGTTCTTGTGTGTGTGTTTTTTTGTTTTTTCCTTCCCACTCTCTGCCTCTCTCCTTCTCTCTCTCTCTCTCTCTCTCTCTCTCTCTCTTTTTCTCTATCTATCTCTCTCTGAGCTTTGTGCCAAGAATGGGCAGCGTCTCTGTGCCAGGCAGAATTTCAATAAGGAGTAAGAAGGTGGTGGGCAAAAAAAAAAAGGAAAAAGAGGAAAAGGAGGAGGGGGAGGAGGAGGAGAAGGCTCAGTGGGGGAGCTGGTGTTGGCAGAGGAAGCATGCCACACAATAGATGGAAGGATGAAGAAATCTCTCTGTTATAGAAATGCATATGCATGTCTTGTTTCACACCAGCCAGGTTCTCTGATCTTCTATTTTTTTAAAAAATGCTACAGAGAATTTGTCAAACCAGCATATTTCATCTTCCTACCCTTCCAAAGAAGGCCTCACTCCTACACTTGAGAACGAAGGATGCGTGCCTCCTCCATGCCACTTGGCATGGTGCCCGCTTTGATGTTCTTTATATCCTCATCAACCCAGCTAAACACTCACACGACTCGGGCTCGTATGTGTATGTACATACATGGGTGTAAGGCCATATGTATTTGCTTACACAAAAACAAACAGGCCAGTTGCCTCATCTGCATGCATTTAAGAAGCTACTGCTTTACTGGCTAATTTTATTAGATTCTTCCGCATACAACTACATATAATTATACAGATGAAAAAGCTGGATGGAGACATCAGCAAGATGACAGTGGGAAGCACACTAGGCCTCCCATAAGGGAGGAGAATTTATAGACTTTCAAGAAAAATATTATATATTGTTAAGCACTTAGTTCTTCCCAAATACCACAAAAGATTCATGTCGGTTTTGTGGTGTGTTAGTTCAAGCGACCAAAGAAAAAGAAAAGAAAAACAAAAAACTGGAACAACACATAAAATTATTACAAATATAAAATAGTTGTGACAACAAAAATGTATTCACAACTCTGCTTTCAGTCCATTAATAGTGTCAGGCTTACTAAAACTATAGACGATATATTTAAATATCTTGAGCTTTTTTTACACCAGTAAAGGATATACGATGATTTTAAAACGTTACAGCTCAAATGTCCGTCACACTTTTCAGCCTATTTAAAGTACTTAGAGTGATCAGAGTTTTTCCAGCTGTACAGAGTATGAAATAATAAACCATGGTCACTGACACATGTTGCTCTGTACTGCTGGATAGCTGGCTGAAAGATGCTTATGAACTTTTCACTCACCATGGACAAAAGGCTCCTTTGAACTATCAATGGACAGTTAAAATTAAAGTTGTGATGCCCATCAAAACGCTGGTTTACAGCTACAGTCGACAAGCTATGACAGGCATGTAGACAGCCTGAGGAATTATCTTGCTAGCATCCTAGCAGGGATTGCTGCAAAGTCAGAGACTCAGTACTATTGCCTGGGCATCCTGAGACACAAAAGGTCTTACCAAGACAGGTACAAATCTATTTTAAATGTCTATAAGTTATTTTAAATGTGTTTTAATGCCAGAACTGACTATTTATTACTATCTATAAAGCTGGGATTTTTATAATTTGGCAGAATAGGTATGTTTTCTATTTTTTGTTGAAGTCAATATATTAAAATGCTTAACTCTAATAGGGTGTGTGAAACATCCAGGTGATGATGACAAGACTAAGCATAATATTTCAATAGCAAGAATAAGACAAGGAAATATTGAAGTTTCTTATTTGGAAATTAAGAATCAAGATTTTACTTTAAAACAGAATAAAGATGTCTCAGATTACAAATTGCGTTCTAAACGGTCTGTAATCAGTGTGAAACATTTCAGTCCAAGTTTGATATTATGCTTACTTTGTGTCTGTTTCAATCTAAGCTGTTTTTTATACTAGAACACTAGCGTGTTCAAGTATAAGAACACAATACTCCTGTTTTTTTTGTGTTTTTTTTTAATAGAATAAATATTTTATGTTATCAAGTTGCAAAGAGTTTCTGTTCAGAGTACCATTATTCAGTTTATGTTTTTCCACTCAAAATGACCTTTGAACCGAAGGTGCACAACTGTCAAGATGTGATACAGGACAGTTTACCAATAATAAAAAGCTCTGCAGTAGATGAAGCTACCCATTAGCATTGTTCTTGGCTAACAGTAAACCAGTTTTGGTATTATCACAGTGCTTACAAATTATTTGTACTTTGTCACTCTACTACATTTTGTTTTTCAAAACAGTCCCCAAAAGGCTGGTTTTGTAAATGAAAATTGTTAGTCAGTCCGACAAGAGTTTACAAGCTACATAGCGATTCTTAAGACAACTTTGAGCTTGACAAAATTAAAATTGTGTTTAAAATGTTGGGTAATAACCCAATTTTACACTATTTTTCTGTACGGATCGAAGAGTAATGCCTGCCAATGGTCTGGTGGAATGAAGGCTAATCCACATTTTTAATGCTGTTAAAGTAGACAAATATGGTGGTTTGGAAATGTTTATGGGTGCAAAAAGCATGGACAGTCAAGGTGTGGGCTTAAAGAAGTCCCAACCATAACTGAACAGATTAGAGTTTAATTCATAATTAAAATTTATGATGTGACATGTTTTAACTTTAAAACATTGAGCTTATACCATGAAACTGGTATTTTTCACAAAGCTATTATGCTATGAAAATCTCACATCAGCCAATGTCTATTAATAACTTGGCTTAGTGATAGTTATTTCAAATATATAGTAAATATTCACTAAAATGTTTAAAGTAGGTTAAGGCATATGCCCCAAAATCTAATGAAGAATAAATGGTCATCTAATTATACCATAAATGCCATCTGACCATAAATGCTGCTTCTTTAAAAGTTTATTTCTTCCTTTACACACCAGAACTTTTAAAAAACATTTAATATTTTAGCCTTCTCCATTTACACTTCACTTCCTTTCTCAGGGTTTTCAATTTATACATTTTTCCCCCATTCAGTTGGAACGTTACCATGGTTTCAAATGTTTCTGATACCTAACACTGCTTACCCGACTTGTCATTACACGCCTACATGTTAAAGCATTTACAAATTCTATAAACATGCATGCACATGCAGCCTATATATGCATGTATCTATATATATAGATACATGCATGCGAAAAGGAATATATATATATTCCTTTTCGCATGCATGTTTCTGTTTTTTTTGTTGTTTGTTTTTTCAGAAGCGTGCAAAAGTGCAAAGTGGTGTATGTCAGGATGAAACAGCTGCAGCTTCCTGAATGAGAAGAGAAACTTCCTGTTGCTTCGCTGCAAACTGTGGCCGGTCAGCCAAGATATCAGCCAATCATCTGAGCTGAGGCTGAATGCAGGAAGTTAGCCTGACTGCCTCTAGGAGAAAAAAGCTCAGAAACATTATGAGGCAACACGATAAGTTCATCTGAGGATAAGAGAGGGGCGGGGAAAGAGCTCTCCCACTCCTACCTCTCTCTTTCTGCCTCTCTACTGTAACTCTTGTTCTCTATTTTTCTCAAACTGCTTTTTTTAAATGATCCTCTTATTTCAGTTACCCCGATGAAAGTGCTTCTTCTATTGATTAGCTAACACTTGTGAGCATTAGTTTGCAGCCTAAATTATTGCAAAGCAAAGTGAAATAGCAAAGCCTGATGAAAAGAAACTGGCAACAGCTTAACCACGAATTGTGAGGGGCATGTTGAAAGGGTCTGCTCGTGTTTACACGTGGCATGTAGGCGCCATTTTAACGCCAACCCCTATTTAGACCTAGATACAGTAAGGTAATAAGATATTCAAATGCAGTCTAAACTTTGCATGCCAATACTTTATTATAGTTCTACAAGTAAGTATAGGAAAGCTGTTTGTTAATTCACTTTTTCTGTTCTCTTGAAGTTAAAAGTAACATATGCATTTGCACATTTTTAACTTATTCTGTTGCCTGACGTCTTTTGGCGTTCTTAATAGTTAAACATTAATCTCATGGCTATTTTTAGGAAGTAGACAAACAAACATGACTCTGTGTATAAAGGATATCTTTTTCATTATGAAAGCAGATGATCTTTTGCTTTACTGTTAACAACTAAAAAGAAGAACTTGCAGTCTTTTTGACATACCAGTATCGACTGTTTGCGTGAACTCATTTTCGTTACTGCCGGTTTCCCTTCAACTGTAACTGTGTCATAGATATTTATATGTTATCGACTGAGTTAATGTTTCAGGACAAACACCCGACCTTTAGTGAATTGCCACACCCCTGCATTTCAGAGAGATAAAACTAAACGCATGTTTGCACAAATGCATGTGTCGTTGAGTCTGCTGCCACTTCCCAGTTGTACCATTGAGACAGTGCACACAAGTTTGCAGTGGAATAATTTGCAGGGTCATTATTTTTGTGCTAGCTTTCAAAATGGCGGTGAGGAACGAGCTTTTCCACTGGCTGATCAGCGGTTAACTTTTACTGACCGGGGCTGTCTAGCTGAGCCTACCCTCTTGGGTCAGACGTGACCAAGACGGCCTGCCATTCCTAAAGCCAGTCTCCAAATAGACACCTGTTCAGCACAGACATCCACAAAGAGACTGTGTGTTGTCCTGTCAGAGCCTGCTGGAGCAATGGGGAGGGAGGAGGAAGAGGAGACAAAGTAAGGAGTAGTAGAAGGATGGTCAGCAGGGAGTTGAACTCTCGGCTCAAGGAAAAGTTTCTCTCGCTACGTCCATTTAGCCAAAATGGTGGCGAGCACGGTGCGGCGTGGCAACTAGCGACGGCAAACACATTTTACGGGAGGAAGACCATGATGGAGAACAGAGGAGAAGGTGAGAGATAACTGCAGGAGATACATTGCAGGACAGTAAGTAAGACGAGAAGAGGTTGTCGCAGGGATCGAGGGAAAAAATAATAATAAATAAAAATACCTGAGGCCTGTATGTGGTGAGGCGGGCGGGCGGACGGGCTGGCTGGGCCGGACGACTGGCTGAAAAGAGGGCCGTGATGGCGGGAAGAAGGGAAGCGAGAGGAGTAGAGCGCACCCTCTGAGAGCTACACCCCTTTTCCCACAATCCCCTCCTACTGGCGTGAGTATGTCCGTCCGTACAGAGAGTAACAGAGGGACGTCTGCTCTCACACAGCCCTGGAACCACAAAATAATAATAAAAAAAATGCACAAATCAGAATATCAAACACTGTGTACACAGCAAGGAGGAGAAGAGCTTAAAAATCAAAGACCCACCTTACTTGCAGCTGCGTGTCACCACAGCAGAGTCTAACTTGGGAACAGACACATACAGAAAGAGAGCGAGGACAGACCAAAACACAAACACACACATGATCAATTCGCCAGCTTTTGGTTCGCCCTCTGCTCTGCCCCGTGATGCGATTGCCTCGGTCTGCCTGCCCACTTTGGCACCTCTGCCAAGAGGGAAGCGGAGAAAAGGGAGGGCGGAATCGGGCGGTGGGGGGGTTGCGTTGTGGGGAGGACATTGAAGAAGGAAGGGAGGGGAGGGGACATGCTGTAGTGAGAGGAGGAAAAGAGAGAAGGAGGAGTTAAGAAAGACAGTGTGCCACAAAAAAAAGAAGAAAAAGAGAGGGAGAGGAACCATGAACTGTCATGAGCAGACACAGTGACACAAAGCAGCGAGCCGGCACCGAGGAGAACTTGCGGACATTTGCATGTTAATCATCCGACATCAGAAAGCATGTGGGGAGCGACACCAGCGCGTCCAGACACTTCTGCCGTCCTGCTGCATCTCAACACATTTTCACAGTCAGGAAATTTAAATCATTAGAAAAGAATACTCTGATCAGTCTCTGTCCAGAACCTCAGTTCTGCCCCCTTCTTTCAGTCTCTCTCCTCCATCTGAGCCCAGAAGAGAGGGGGAGAAATTTTGAGGTGTTCGAGAAATTGAATTGGTGGGCAAGCAGGAAGGATATTCCGAGGAATTTCACTTTTGGTCCTTGGCAAATTCTTAGATCTTGGGTTTCCATTCTTGGATCAATATGAGTGGAACAGCAATCAGGACTCTGAAGATATTGTATCATGTCAGTCATTAAAAGAGGAAATCAGTTTACTCATACATGGCCAACCTCATCTATTGCAGCCAATCACTGGTGTTTGAGCTGCTGTCCCGAGACAAGCCAACCAATCAGAGCTCACCTCTGAGGTTGTATCATTTTGAAGATGCTGAAGTCGATTTTAAAATAAAAGTCAGTATTTTTTTAAATTTTAATTGCATAAAAAATCATTTTTTTCTAACTTGCTATTGACAATTTGAAGAGAAAAAAGCAAATCTTGCTTCTATAAAACATAGAATGGCTAATCCCTTATTGCAGCTGCTGGATAAATAGTCTTAGAAATGGACTGAACAAGACGCAAGCACAGTACTGGAAGGCTTCTCCTTGTCCTGGATCGCTCACTGCAGAGACAAAACCCTACCATCCAAGTCCAGCTTCCTTGCTCAAAGTCCACAAGACTTTTCTGGAAGATAGCACAAAGGCCACGCACACACATTCATACTGTACACACACGCAAACACATGTGGTGTGAACGAACCGGTTCTTCTGTGGAAGCAGCGATTCGGCCAGCAGGTTGGACAGCCCCTCGACATGACGTCACGTCTCCTTTGTTGTTTATGAATTTATTTCTCTCCTCAGCTGAACCCTTTGAACCCAAGGTCCCACCCCAATCCAAACCCCTCAGACAGTTCCCCCCACCCCAACACACACCCTCCTATATCCACTCCCCTTTCCAGTCCTGTCCTCGAGCCCTACTTCCTCCCCCCACACCCCTCACCCTCTGCCAATGAAGAAGAGCAAATATAGTTTGGCTTCAACAAGAAATAAGAAGGCAGAGGGAGAGATGGACACAGAGATTAAAAAAAAAAGGGTCCAGATGTCTGTCTCACTTTTCTTCTTTTTTCTGTTTCGATTGCTCCCTCTGTCTCTTCCTGCTTGGCTTGTAACAGTTTCAGCTGCACGGCAGGCCGGCCTTTTTTGGCACCTCTCCAGCTCTCGACTTTACTGTCCCCCTGCCAGAAAGAGAAGGAAGAGAGGACAAATATAGTCACAGCTAAACTGTTCTGAAACGTTGCACGGGCAGATGTGCACTGGGAGCACAACTATCATTTGACTTTAAACTAACACACATACGAAAAGAAAGCATTCGTCTTTGATGAGGGAAAGATGGCGTGTGGAGTTTGTAAGAGCTGTCCCACAGTCTGTGGTGTCTGTAAATGGCTCTGATAGCTGCATGTGATAATGTGTTTTAGTGCTCACACCCAGTTCATACAGGGACACAGTCTTGTTTTTCCTGGTATCAAGTCAAATTTGCACAAGAAAACTATATTTTGTGGATCTTTAAATAGCTATATTCATTTGAATTCAATATTATTCTTGGATTCCTAGTAATCATTTGACAACTAAAGAGAGAAATATCAAACTACAGGTGCACACTACCAAGTACTCAGGCATAATGTTTTGTTACTGATATGCTGAACCCTACTTGGTGATAGATAGTTAAGTGTTGTACTGTGATACTGTGGTAAAGTTTTCTTTTCCTTTTAGGATGAGCTCCAGCTCTTTCACTTAAATTCGGTTTATTTAGATAGCTCCAAACCCAATTCACGGCACTTTACAAGACAAAGTCCACTTCATATCTAGAAATTTGTTATCAGATTAAACCAACACAATCCAACTGCAGATAGACGGATTCAAATTCGGTTACAAACATTCCAGCTTAATCCGGAGCTCCAATACAATTCAGACAAATTCACTGGCATATAATCTAACTCTGTACACAGTAGAAGTGCAGGGGCTGAAAAAGGGTGAGGAAAATAAGACAGAAAAACTAGCATGGCCTTCTTTATTATGTATTAGCTAGACAGTAATTAATTATTCATCCCCATTTAAAAAGTACAGCATAATCCTAAAAAGATGCCACTTTATTGTTACCTTCTCTGACTTATGGCAAGTCAGAGAAGGAATATCAGGGATGCAACATGCAAACGCTGGTAACTCTTAGTCTTTGAAAAATGAGTCAGTAAACGGCCACAGGCCAGGAATCGGATCCGGAACAGATGAGTTGAGGACTCACAAATGTGCTCTGATCCATGTGCGGCCCTCAACTTTTCATATTTGAAAATATGTCATATTTGATATATTTCACATATCAATAAGGTTTCAGTGATATTGAGATTATTGAATGTAACTTTTTTGCTGTGCGTGTGTGTGTGTGTATGCACGTCTGCAGTTTGAAAGAACTCAAATTGTCATGTTTTCAGCCCTGCAGCTCCTCCACTGGGCTGATTGCTAATTACCCTCACCTGCACGCTGCCGCTCCCTATTTAACCAGCTGCTCATCTGCAGCTCAGTGCGAGATCGTCTGTTGCTCTGGTCACAGCTTTCAAGCACTGTTCCTTGTTCCACGTTCTATGAAGTTTTCTGGTTTTTTGACTCTGCCTGTTCTTGACCACAGATTTTGCCCAGTCCTCCTGAAGAAGTCTGATCTCCTGTTGCCGAACCCAGCCTCCCTCTGAACCTGCCTCCAGCCTTCCGTTTATTGGATTTTCTGTAACTGAGACCCATCCGTGCATGACCTGGACTGATCCTACTAATGAGACTCTGGTTGGTTGTTTTTGTCCCCGTTTGTTCCCTGAGCTCCCCAGGTAACTCTTTTGCCCATTCTCCCCAACCTTTGGACTCCCCTTTTCCAATCTACCTGTGAGCCCACACCCTCTAGAGCCCCTTTTTTCACGTTTGTTCATATAATAAAAGTTTGGTGTATTGGACACGTGTTTTGGCTCCGTTTTGGGTTCTGACTAACTCTCTATTATCGTTACAGTACGATCTCGCCAGCATGAACCCACAGCCAAATCCTGATTGGTGTTCAAAGGTGGAGGGAGCCATTTCAGGCCTAGAAAGAAATGTCCAGGAGCTGTTACAGGGACTTTCGTCCTTAACGGTGTCTCAAGGCCAAGCTACACCCTCAGTTACACGGCCACTTCCCCTTGCTGTTACCCCCCCGGTTAATGCCAACAATGAACCTAGGATTCCCCCACCTGAGCGTTTTGATGGGGATCCTGAACAGTGCAGGCCTTTTCTGACCCAGTGCTCACTGGTTTTTGAACTCCAGCCCTCTGCCTTCCCTTCGGAACGGGCCAAGGTGGCCTACACAATCTCTCTACTGTCTGGTAAGGCTAAACAGTGGGGAACTTCTGAGTGGGAGAATGATGCTGACAGCTGTGATTCATTTTTTGAGTTTTCTGATGAGATGAAGAGGGTTTTTGATCCAATCCGTCCTGAGAGGGAGGCTGCCAGGAGACTGTTTTCTCTCAAACAGGGCTCACGACCGGTTACAGATTACATCATCAGTTTCCATGCCCTGAAGTCCAGTTGCCTTTGGAATAATGAAGCCCTATTTGATGTTTTTTACCAGGGTCTGTCAGAGGAGATCAAGGATGAAATTGCCACCCGTGACCCTCCCAAGACCCTCGAGGCCTTAGAAAGGCTTGCCACACGAATTGATCAACGCCTTCGTGAACGTAAGAGGGAGAGGTCTTCATCCAATTATCAAAGACGGGTTCCATCAGTCCAGGTCAGTCCTTGCAGCTTAGCACAAGCCTCCATGCCCTCCCCTGCTACCACTGAGGAGCCCATGCAGTTGGGTAGGACCAAGCTCTCTGCAGAGGAGAAGGAGAGAAGATTTAGAAATCACCTGTGTTTCTACTGTGGAGGGAAGGGTCATCAAGCCACTAACTGTCCGTTAAAAGGACAGGCTCAGTAAAGCTTGGGGGGTCTTTGCTGAGCCCTATTCTCAAATCACAGAACCCCTCCCACCATCAGTGCACAATCAAGTTTCCTGATTCCCCTGAAAAGACTGAAGTTCCTGTTTTTATTGATTCCGGGGCTGATGCCGATTTTTTAGATGTCAGCCTAGCTCTTAAGCTCACACTGGAGTTGGAACTTCTTGAGAAACCACGTGAGATTTTTGCTATTGATGGTCATCTCATTGATCAAATAACTCACTGCACTAAGCCCGTATCTGTGCTGATTTCAGGAAACCACCACGACAGGATCACGTTTCTGCTGACCAAGTCTCCAGAGATTCCAGTAATTCTGGGACGTCCTTGGCTCATCAAACACAGTCCAGTCATCAATTGGCTAACTGGTGAGATTCAGTCCTGGGGTCCATCTTGTTCCACTTCATGTTTAAGGGAAGCCCCTATTATGACTGCTCCCTGTGAGGTCCACCATGATTACCCTGATTTGTCTCGGGTCCCTGAAGTATATCATGATTTGCGTGAGGCATTTAATAAATCTAAGGCCACTGCTCTGCCCCCCCACAGAGAGTATGACTGTGCCATTGACCTGCGTCCTGGAACCACCCCACCTCGGGGCAGATTGTATCCCATTTCTGGCCCTGAAAGAAAGGCTATGGAGGAATACATTTCTGATTCCCTAAGAGCTGGACTAATCAGAAAGTCTTCTTCCCCTGCAGGTGCTGGATTCTTTTTTGTGGGCAAGAAGGATGGGTCTCTTAGACCATGCATTGATTATCGAGGCCTCAACGAGATCACGGTCAAGAACAGGTACCCTCTGCCCCTCATGACCTCTGCTTTTGAGCTCCTTCATGGAAGCACTGTTTTCTCTAAACTGGACTTGCGTAATGCCTACCATCTGGTCCGAATAAGAGAGGGAGATGAATGGAAGACGGCCTTCAACACCCCTTCAGGGCATTATGAATACCTGGTCATGCCTTTTGGCCTAACCAACGCCCCAGCTGTTTTCCAGGCATTGGTTAATGATGTACTAAGAGACATGCTAAACAGATTTGTTTTTGTATACCTTGATGACATCTTAATTTTTTCAAAGGATTTACCTACCCATATCAAGCATGTGCGTGAGGTTCTTCTTAGGCTTCTCCAAAACAAGCTATTTGTTAAGGCAGAGAAGTGTGCATTTCATCAGTCATCTGTATCCTTTCTGGGTTTTGTCATTGCTCCTGGCAGGATCTGCATGGATCCTTCTAAGGTGGCAGCAGTCTTGGAATGGCCTGACCCATCTTGTAAGAAGGAGCTCCAACGCTTTCTAGGGTTTGCCAACTTTTATCGCCGTTTCATCAAGGACTACAGTTTGGTGGCTGCCCCTCTTCACCGACTCACTTCAACCAAGACTCAGTTCAAGTGGTCATCAGAGGCCAAACAGGCTTTTGGTAAGCTGAAACGTCTTTTCACCTCAGCTCCCATTTTGCGTTTTCCCAATCCATCTAACCCTTTTGTGGTGGAGGTTGACGCCTCAGACACTGGCATTGGCGCTGTGCTGTCTCAACGGTTTGCAGATGATGCCAGGCTACATCCTTGTGCCTTTTTCTCCCGCCGGCTCTCTGCCTCTGAGAGGAACTATGATGTGGGAGACAGAGAACTGTTGGCTATCAAACTAGCATTGGAGGAATGGAGGCACTGGTTGGAGGGGTCCACACATCCTTTTACTGTGTGGACAGACCATAAGAACCTGGAATACCTCAAGTCAGCTAAGAGACTGAACGCACGCCAAGCCAGGTGGGCACTATTTTTTAGCAGATTTGACTTCACCCTGGCCTATCGTCCTGGCAGCAAGAATGTCAAACCTGATGCCCTTTCAAGACTCCATCAGCTTCCTGTCTGTTCTCCCGACTCTAGTAACTATGACTACATTCTTCCCTCAAAGACCAGGTTGGCCCTAACCAGAATTGAAACCTTACTCAGAAGGAGTCATCAGAAACAACCACCACCAGCTCAATGTCCTAAGGATCTTCTGTTTGTTCCTGAAGAAATGGTGTCTAAGGTCCTTCAGTTCTGTCACTGCTCTAAACTTTTTTGTCACCCAGGTATGACTAAGACTCTGGCAGTGGTCCAGTCAGGATTCTGGTGGCCCACACTGAGAAAGGATACACAAGAGTTTGTGTCAGCATGTGCCACCTGTTCCAGAGTAAAGCCATCCAGACGTGCCCCTGCTGGTCTACTGAGGCCTCTGCCGATCCCTCATCGCCCATGGTCCCACATCTCTATGGACTTTGTCACCGGCCTACCTCCATCTCAAGGTAACACCGTACTCCTCACAGTGGTGGACAGATTCTCCAAGATGACCCACCTGGTTCCTCTACACAAGTTGCCTTCAGCTCGTGATCTCGCTGAGGTGATGGCCCGAGAAGTATTCAGACTTCATGGCATTCCCCGCAACATCGTGTCCGATAGAGGACCCCAATTCATTTCCCGTTTTTGGCGTGAGTTCTGCACCCTTCTTGACATTGATGTCAGTCTCTCCTCAGGGTTTCATCCTCAGACAGATGGCCAGACAGAAAGAATGAACCAGGAGGTTGAATCCAAATTGCGTATGCTTTGCTTGGATGCTCCAAGTCGCTGGTCCCAGAACTTACCTTGGGTAGAGTACGCCATCAACGGATTACCATCAAGTGCCACAGGACTGTCCCCATTTCATGTTGTTTATGGCTTTCAGCCACCCATTCTCTCTGTTCAGGAACGGGCCACCCTGGTTCCTGCGGCCCATTTATCTGCACGCCGTTGTCTCAGGGTGTGGAGAAAGGCCAGAGCCACTCTCTGCAAGACCTCCGCTGTCTATGCCCGTAATGCCAATCGCCACAGATCCAAAGCCCCAAGATACCTGGTGGGTCAGAAGGTGTGGTTATCCACAAAGGATCTGCCCATCAAGGTAGAGAATCGTAAGTTGGCACCCCGTTTTGTGGGCCCATTTCCTGTTGCCAAGATTATCAACCCAGTGGCTGTGCGTCTCAAACTGCCTTCTTCACTGCGTGTACACCCCACCTTTCATGTCTCCAAGATCAAACCTGTGTTGTCATCCAGATTTTTCCCTCCATCCAGACCCCCACCACCCGCCCGGCTTATTCATGGGGCCCCTGCCTTTACAGTGAGACGCTTGCTTCGGTCCCGACGTTGGGGCCGTGGCGTCCAATATCTTGTGGACTGGAAGGGCTATGGTCCTGAGGAGAGGTCCTGGATACCTTCTCGCCTGGTCCTGGATAAGGGCCTCATCCGTGATTTCCATCGCCAGCATCCAGACCAACCCAGAGGGGCGTCAAGAGCCGCCCCTTGAGGGGGAGGTGATGTCATGTTTTCAGCCCTGCAGCTCCTCCACTGGGCTGATTGCTAATTACCCTCACCTGCACGCTGCCGCTCCCTATTTAACCAGCTGCTCATCTGCAGCTCAGTGCGAGATCGTCTGTTGCTCTGGTCACAGCTTTCAAGCACTGTTCCTTGTTCCACGTTCTATGAAGTTTTCTGGTTTTTTGACTCTGCCTGTTCTTGACCACAGATTTTGCCCAGTCCTCCTGAAGAAGTCTGATCTCCTGTTGCCGAACCCAGCCTCCCTCTGAACCTGCCTCCAGCCTTCCGTTTATTGGATTTTCTGTAACTGAGACCCATCCGTGCATGACCTGGACTGATCCTACTAATGAGACTCTGGTTGGTTGTTTTTTGTCCCCGTTTGTTCCCTGAGCTCCCCAGGCAACTCCTTTGCCCATTCTCCCCAACCTTTGGACTCCCCTTTTCCAATCTACCTGTGAGCCCACACCCTCTAGAGCCCCTTTTTCACGTTTGTTCATATAATAAAAGTTTGGTGTATTGGACACGTGTTTTGGCTCCGTTTTGGGTTCTGACTAACTCTCAATTATCGTTACACAAATGCGAGGTTTTAATTTGTTTACTAAATAAATAATTTGATAAATAAACAGCAAATGTAACATAGAGAATTTAAAACAACAAGCATTTAGAGACCGTGAATGCTACGGTCTGTACATCAAATCTTGATGTTTGCAAATGTTAAATCAAAAAGCAAAACGACCTTTATAAACGGCGTCTACTTACCTAGCTTTGGTGGTTTGCTGCCGGAGGAAGAAAAAACGACGAGGATATATGAACATGACTGCGTAAAAAGATCTGGTTGGCTTCTGACCTCGAACTGAACACAAAAAAGAAGACGTCAAAATAGGTTTACGTAGAAGCCGTTCAACAGGTGTTCTGTTTTTCCTTGTTATTGGTTCACCGACACAGACAGATAAATGAAACTGTTTTTATAACGAATGTCACCAAATAAAAGAAAAAGTAATATTTTTTCTTGAATTGAACTCAAACGTACCAGACGCTTGTCGTTTCGGTTATTCAAAAACAAACAAGAGAAAATTAGTACTTTACATTGTACCTTGGTTGGTTAAAGGTCTTTTGGTGAACGTAGAAGATGAAGTTTGCCACCTCGTGGCTAAGGTATGTAAATGCAGGTTGTAACTTATAATGACAACAGTAACAGTATTTTACAGCAAATGGGCAGAAAAGGAATTGAATAAAAGCAACATAATGCCATTGTAACGCTCTCTTCCTTTTATGTCTGAAAGGGTGTAGTTTAATAGAAAATTAATTAAAAATCCCTCACCTTAAAACTTCTTAACGTTTTCAAAGTACATACAATAGTGGGATTTTGTTAGAAAAGAGCAAGCCACAGCTTATTCTTGTGCAGTTCTGGAAAGTTAATCAGGTGTGTTTCAAAGGAATACTTCGACTATATAGATGTTTTTTTTAAGACCTGAAGAACCTTGCTTCCTGGAATTGTCTGTAAAGGCAAGTTCAGTTTCAGACAAGCTTCTACATGTCAGCTACCAGCAGAGTCAAGCTTATTTTATTAACTATGTCTTAGTTTGTCAACAATGTGATTCATTCCTTATTAATGAAGTATTTTTGAAACCCAGCTTAATAAGTAAATGTGCGTCATTGTGGCACGAATGCCCCTTAGTCTCATTATTTGCAAAAAAAATTAAAACAGTCACAAATATTGATTTTACCCATGCATCCTAAATCTCTCTCTCAAAAAAAAGTTATTATTCACACTTTAAAAGGTACAGAAATTACTAAAGATTGACACATTCACAGGTTATCCCCAAGTTTGATTAAGTGATTCTAGCCAGTCACTTTTTACACCCCAGAGTTACAAGTCACATTAACGTTAAGGACACATGCAAGGTTCATACAGGGTCTTGGAACGTCAGTGTTACATATTCTGCACCAAATCACTTTGACTAACCCTATTCAAATGGAAAATGTTAAGAAAATGTATACCTATGTTTACAATCGGCAGCCAGCTCAGAATAAGGGGATTTAAGGCTCCACTCAGTGACACAGTGGCTATTACAATTAATACTACTTCCTTTCCTAAGTTAAAAATATCTTGACTGGTCACCACTGAGTGACTGGAAATCCATGTCAGATGGATAATCTCTCCTACATCAAATGAATACAATTACAGATTTGTTTTTCCAATGAAACAAGAAAAAATGACTTAGTCTCCAAAGGGTCTATGTTTACATCAGATGTTTAAAATCATCTGATAGGATGAAATGTGTGTTACTGTCTCTGTGTCTTTTTCTTCAAAACCCCATCTTTCCAAGAAATACTACCTGGATTTGCATTAAAAGAGATCAAATAAAATCATAATAGACTTGAAGATATATCCCAAAACTTCCTTTGCTGAAAGTTTTGGGATATTTGACAAAATATTTAGACTTGAAGATGACAAATAGACTTGAAGAACTGCAAAATATGCCATCAACACTGAAAAAATAAATATATTTATTAAATAAAATATTTTATTAGGGAACTAAACATTTATTTTATAAACTAAATATTTAATTTACCCCCGTGACCCGACCCCGGATAAGTGGAAGAAGATGGATGGATGGATATTTAACCTGTTAAATATTTTTTTTAATTTGAAAGTTAAATATTTAGCTGGTAAATTAAATATTTAGTTTGGAACTGAGACGTTAATAAATGTATGAATAACATGGTGGAAATATGACACAAAAAGTAACGCCCATGTCTTTTTGCCATTACATAAATCATTTATTTCAATAGAGGTTTACATATTTGCTTTGTTGCTTCTAAGAAAACCAATTTTATTACCATCACAAATAAATAAATAAATAAATAAAATACAAACATAACTACCAACTAATGGCAGAAATTTCTGTAGTGGAAAGGATTGACATGCGGACACAATGAAGGAATGTAGGCATTTCACAAAGAATAAAGGAAGGAAGGAAGAAATAAAGAAGGGAGGAAGGAAGGATGGCTGAGATGACGTAATTAAAGGTTGATGTAAGGAAGAGGAGAATGAAGGACGCAAATAAGATAGGAAAGACACGGAGCAATTAAAAGTAAGAGAAAAGGTGGAAAAGAATGAAAAGTAGGAAGGAAATGAGAAGAAGGGGAAACAAGAAATGAAGTGAGGTAAGAGACTCCAAACGGAGGGGAAAGGGAGGACACATAGAAGGATAGAATGTAAACATATTTACACAATGGATGACTTAAAATGCTAAAACGTTTCATACACAGATTTTCTCTTTCCATAATCACCCAGACCTTGAAAACATTGAAATCACATTTTATATTTTCTCTAGACTACATTGGGACTTGTTCCAAAGTTTGGTTGATTTATTGACTAATCAATGATTTATTAGACTAATGTGTTTTGTCAATAAAAGCACATTTTACTGAATGGTAAGTTTATGGAATTATAATTTTTGGCCCTTACATTTTGCTAAATAGACAATGCTCTTGTGATAACACAAGTACGATATAAAACAATGATTCTGAATGTGACTTGTGGTAATAAGTGGGCCCCAGAATTAAATTCTGCTTAAGGCCCCTTTAAAAAGTTCCTCCTCCACCACCAAAAATTATTAATGTGCGCTTTCTTTATGACTAATCCAAGCAGGAAATTTGCAGTGAGTATGCCACCAGTCTCCCTCCGCAGAAGTCATCTCTATTCAGGAGTCTCCCACTCCGTCATGGGAGGAGTTTGCGCTGGAAGCCACAAAACTTTTGCGTGTCGTGTGTTTTCGACGCCACGCCTCTGCGCGTTTTCTTCCCGAGCCCTGATTTCATACCAAATTTATAAAATACATTCCACCTTTTCTATTCTATTGCTCTTACAGTTGAATTTCGGAGCCAGTATTGTGCAGAAACAGGGTTTTACGGGGGAGAAGTTTGTCCCTGTAAGAGCAGAGCGCAGAAGCCGTTGTGAGGTGAGTGCAGCTCCCAGATATCCTTCTTTGTTGTGTGCACCAACTTTTTCATGCCGCAGCAGCTGCTTCGCCTTTGCTGGAAGTTTTGGGATATTTGACATATTTAGCATTTTCCCGCCGCGGATTTGCTGAATCAGAGTCCCGTGTGCTTAACAGACAGCATGTCTTGTTTGTGATAAGCCATTATCGCCCGTAACTAATCACTTTCAAACGTCCTCAAGACTTAGTTTGTAGTTTGTTACGGTTTGATTAGCCCCTAAGCTAACAAACTAGCATAGCACTTCGAAGGAGTTAGCGACTTCAGCTTACTCAATAGACAACTAACAGTGACGTTTTCTGCACTGTAACACAATTATGGGTTGTTTGTAACCTTTTAGGGCAGATGTAATGTGTATGTTTCCTTCTTCTGAGTTTTGCCAACTTACATTTCGCTAAACGGCTTTATTTTCCCTCTCCGTGCTAGCTGCTGTTGTTGGGAAAGTTTCGCTACTATGTGAGTATATCAAGCCACGACTGAAACTACGCTTGATTTCCATTTTCTTTACGCTGTGATCTGTGGTTGGTAAAGGCTCGATGATCAGATTCTACAAGGTTTTGTTGCGGCGCTCATCTGAAGTTGCCGATGAAATCTGTGACGAAACAGAGCTTGAGTAATCATGTCCCCCGCACCCCCGCTGCTTCCATTGGTGCAGAAGGCAGCCCGTACTGTGCATGTGTCCTTTCAAAGTTTGCTGAGCTCATAGTTTTATTTAGCTCAGTGCTTTACTGGCTCCTCGCTGCACTGAACAGCTGACCTTTTGGCCACTGGGAGCTATAATGAAAACGGCAGAACCACATGTGCCTCCTGACCATAATGCCACAACATTCGCCTCCACTGCCTTTTGTCAGATATTCAGGCTGCAATGCTTCAGATTAGCGTACGTACAAATGAGTTGTAAAAAAAATACTGCTTTTTAGTGACGAACTGTTTTCTTTATAGCCTGACACCATTCTGATTTTTTTTTTTCTCCTAAGAGGTAAATCACTCAAAAGATTTTAAAAAGTGATTTAATTTCTTTAGGTAGCAGTTTTCAGTGAAGCAGACAAAACAAAAATGATTTTTATTTATTTTTTATTTATGATTTTTCTATTTATGTCAAGTTTTGCTTTTGATGTATTGATCAAAAACGGACAGTTTTTTTCAGAGCCGATCAAATTAAAATTGGCTATTTTTGAGCTCTGGCTTATTGATTAGTGCATCTCTATAAAGTTTATAGTTAGCTGGTAAAATAAACTACCTGATGTGTGCTATGGCTAAATTTGAAATTGTTGAATGCTGAATGTTTAAGGGCGGTAAGTCATTAGTTTATTTAAGCAATGGTTGCTCAGTTAATGACAAAATCACAATATTTCACTTAGTCAGACATAAGCCTGTTACAATAAGCAATAAATTAATTGATTGCATGATACACTAAAGTGAGCTTGAAAAGTTTTACTTGTCTCTTTCTACCAAAGACTGAATGACAAAATGTCTTCAAGAGCAATTTTGTTTACTATTCATTTTACTTGTTGTTTTGGGTGTTTTTGTTTATTTATTTTGGATATTTAAAGTGTCTCCTCATCCCAGTGTTAATTGTTTTTTTTTGTTATGAATTACAATGTATTAAACTTTGAGAGGGAGTATTGGAGCTTAATCGTCAATAGAAAGAGAAACAAGTATTCATGTGAAACATCTTCGGAGCCGCTTGCATATCGCACATTAAATCTTTTTAATGCATTCATTCAGTTCTGTCTGATCGCTGTGGAAACAATTCAACCCTTTCAGCAGAGGCTGAATCTGGGAAGTCTGTAAGCACAGTGTATAGTATGAGCCCAGCGCAGCAGGGGAAGTTCAGAGACCACACTGATGGTCTGGGGTTGTTTTGTGGTTGGGATCATTTTTGCACCAATCTGGAAAGCATTACACGTCCAGCAGCTCTCGCATAGTAAATGTGTGTCTGTATTCGAAGGAGGCTTGGGGCATCCTTATGACAAGAGAGTGTAATTTATTTCAAACAGTTTTCTCTAAGAAGACTATCTGAACAAAATCAGGACCTTCTTGCTGCAAGGCAGCAGTTCCACCAACTGTGCAGCGTGGCGCAGCTACAGATGCCTCATGTAATATTATAAGCAAATGGGTTTCAGGACAGATTTATTAAGGTTTATTCCAGATTAGTGGAGCACACAAACTGAATGCTGCTTCTCTGTTTGGTTCTGATTCTGGTGATGCAGAGTAGATCTGAACCAGAAGACTTGCTGGAAGGTTCCTATGACGGCATGTCTTAAATGTATTTTAGTGCAAACTAAACTGTTCCATGATTTTTTTATATATATATATATATATATTGTTTTACGTCTAGTCTTCATGCCCTACTTTCTTTCGGTTAATTCTCACTAAGGAAGTAGCAAATAATTTAAATATATTTTTTTATTATTATGTTTTTTGGGGACATTTTTTTTTTTCCTTTCTTTATGTAAATCCTTAGATTTTTCTGCAGCTATTAATGTTGGCAGTAATTACTTCTCAATGCTGGTTTGTGTTGTGGTCTAGAATGAGAATCTTCTTTACCATGACTTTTTTTTTTTTTTTGCTTTTACTTGTACACGGAACATTTTCAGTTTGTATGTTCACATTTATTTTAAGATATTTCTTTTTATCTTTGATTGCGTTTTCAAAGCAGTCATGGACTATTACCTCCACTGCTGTAAACCTTGCTGATTGCAGGCTCTTTTAGTCTAAATTTACCCCCTTCAAAAATAATTACTTCTCTTTTCTCTGGTATTGTGGTGTATTCTACTCAGATGTTCTGAATGTGAAGGGAAAACTCATTCTAAATTGTCATTTTTTTTCCCCCCTCTATGCTGTTTATGATATAATTAGGTTTTGAATGAATACCAATCATAAGCAACTCACATCCATCATGCTAAATCTAATAGATCTTATTGCAATAGAACATATTTTTAGCCCTTTTCCCCCCACCCCCGCCATAGAAAACTCTAATAATTATCATAAGAACATTTCACGTGCTCTGCTGCAGGTGAGTGTGTAGCTGGAACCGTCATCATTGCGTCGGAGTGGAGTTGCCGAAGCAGCCCTGATGGGGCGCAGGAGGAGAGCGGGAACGGAGAGGGACTGGCAGATGGGGCTGACCGTGGATTGGATGGCGACCCTGAAGGCGTCTGGAGTCCAGACATCGAGCAGAGCTTTCAAGAAGCGCTGGCCATCTACCCTCCTTGCGGAAGGAGAAAGATCATACTTTCAGATGAGGGCAAGATGTATGGTAAGAAGATTTCTGTCCTTATGATGGCCAGCTTTCTTTTCACTCCTTAAATTCCTGTCTTCTACGTCTTAAGCACGGCATAATCGCAGACAAAACTGTCGAAAATGGGCGTATTCCTTAATCTGTTGCTGGCCTACTGAAAATAATGTACTGGATAGCATGTAGTGTATGAACTCAATTGGATTAGCTGTCTTTCTGCAAATTTTTCCTGTGTACATGTACTGACCAGCAAGCACAGCGGTACTCTGGTCATTGAAGCAGGCGTTGGTACTTTTGGGGGTCCTGTGGAAGATGAAATCAGCCTCTCCATAGAGCTTTTCAGCAGAGGGAAGCATGAAGTTCTCACAATCTAGGGTAACTTTGGAGTCGGTAAAACTTAGTGGACCAACAGATAACTTTCTTCTGTAAATCCTCATTGGTGATGGAAACTTCCCACTGGACGTCAGGCTGCTTGGATTTTGGCCTTCTCCACTCTTCCTCTGGACTCTGGGACATTGATTTCCATTGAAATACAAAATGTAATTTTCTGTGGAAAAGACAAAAAAGGTTTGGAGCACTGAGCAACACTCTAACCCTTTTCTTCTGCCCCGCTCATGTAAAGTACCTCTGACGTTGTCTGGCCGAGGATTGGTTTAACATGCAACAGTTGTAGCTCATGTCTTAGATATATCTGTGTGGTGGCTCTTGAAGCGTTGATTCTAGTTGCGAATCTTACTCCAGTCAAGGGGTTTCTGCCAAAGCCCAGTCAGTGTTTTGACTGGGCTTTGCTTAGCAATCTTGTCAAGGCTGATTTAACTCCTGTTATTTGTGCACTGGTTTTTGTTTTTTTTTCTACCACCCTTTTTCCTTCCACCAAGCTTTCTTTTAATATGCTTGTAGAACTCTGTGTGACTCACCCTCCTTCTGAGGGAGTGTGAGTGACTGTTTGCTGAACAACTGTCAAGTCAGCTGTTTTCCACATTGCTGTGGAAGTCCTGACTTAACATTTATTGATCTTGTCTGGTGTTTTTCTGGTAATACGAATAAAGGGTTTTGGCTATAATCCATAATCACCTAAATTATTTCTGAAATCTATCACCCTGAATGCCATGATATAAAATAGGATGATCACAGTTTGAGTTGAATTACTGAAATAAACGCACCTATTGATGTTCCAGTTTGTCAAGGTGCCCTCTGGTCATTGAAGCAGTATTTGGTTAGCATCTCATTTTAGCCACACTTTGTTGGTGGGCGTCATGAAAAAGGCATTCTGGGCTATATGAATTCACTTTTCAGTTTATGTTTCTTGCTCTCTGTCCACCTTTCCATTTCTGTTGTAATTCTGTTCTTTATTTTTAACTTGCTGCAGATTTGAAACAATAATAAATAACAAAAACTGATTTTAACTTTAAAACATTCACCTTATCAAGGTAATCCAAAAATGACCTTCCTTTGGACCTCAGCATGTTCTAATTTTAGACCCTGTTTATGTTTATCGCTTCCACAAGGTTTTTTTTATTGGCCATATCTGTATTATAGAGCTTTGTTTTGTTATCAGTCCTTTTTACAGAGACCTCTTAGTTTGTCGACTAGTGATCTGTCTGCAGGTAGTTTTGGAGACCAGCATTTGGCTTTGGGGTCAGAGGGCAGCCAGTAGTGACAAGATCAAAAGATGGAGCGAGTTGCCGTTACCATGGAAAGTAGCATTTTGTTTCTTTTTGTTTATGCACTGATGGCTTAACAAATTTGTTTACATTAGTCTGCTTTATTGGGGCCTGCCCATAGCAATGCATAAGGAGAGCAGTGACTGACTTGCGAAGCAAGTCAGTCACTGCCTCCATGCATTGCATGGCAGGCACCTATTGTTCTACACCCAATAGAATGCCTCTTTATTGGGGCCTGCCCATAGCAATGCATAAGGAGAGCAGTGACTGACTTTCAAAATAGTCAGTCACTGCCATGCATGCATCATGGCAGGCAGTTCTACACCCAATAGAATGTTTCTTTAATTGGGGCCTGCCCATAGCAATGCATAAGGAGAGCAGTGACTGACTTGGCAAGTCAGTCACTGCCTCCATGCATTGCATGTGCACCATTGTTATTCACCCAATAGAATGTTTCTTTTATCAGTATTATTGGGGCCTGCCCATATGCATAAGGAGAGCAGTGACTGACTTGCAAGTCAGTCACTACCTGCATGGCAGGCACCTATTGTTCTACCCAATAGAATGTCTCTTTAAGTATTTGGGGCCTGCCCATATGCATAAAGAGCAGTGACTGACGCAGTCAGTCACTACTCCATGCATTGCATGGCAGGCACCTATTTTCTACACCCAATAGAATGTTTCTTTAATTATTGGGGCCTGCCCATAGCAATGCATAAGGAGAGCAGTGACTGACTTGCGGCAAGTCAGTCACTGCCTATGCATTGCATGGCAGGCACCTATTGTTCTACACCCAATAGAATGTTTCTTTATATTATTTATTATTCTTCCGTTACCGTTAATGCGGCTCGCCCACCCACAAAAGTGGTATCAAAGCGTCCGGGAGGGAGCTATTACTTTTGGTGGGCTTTGGAGTTACCATGGCGGCGTAAAAAGCAAAAACGACCCCAAAATCACTAACGAGCTCACCAGGTGCATCTCTCGTCGTCAAGGGGATGAGGCAACCAGTAAATCCTGAAAATACCCTATTTTTGAGGATTTTCTGTGTAAATCATAACTTTATGTAGAAACGCCATTCAAACTTCATTTTGTAGATACGTCCGTGATCTCTTTTAAAGTGAAGACAGCACGTCAATATGTATTATGGTTTGTCCACAACTTCTTTCTAAGCGACCCAAAGTTTTTGATTTTTGGAAAAATCAGAGTGTGAAGGCTGCTCCGCTAGAGTGAGAGTCAGAGCGACATTTTGACCCCAAATCATTTTTTAACTCGCCCTCACGCTCACAAATATTGCATGATTGGTATCAAACTTGGTCATGACATTGATACGCATGCCTGCTCGGTCAAATGTTTTCAAAAAATTATCTAGCGCTTACAGTTTTCTCTCCAGGTGCTTCAGAGCAAAGTCATGCGCCAGGGTAGCAGACAGATCTCACTGATTCACTTCCATGTATTTCTGAAAAATTTCAGACCTTGGCACACACTTTTTTTATCTCATTGCTGTTAATACTGTGAGTGAGGTAGAGATATGAATGGCGGGACTATGTGAGACGACAAATAGCCCTCTCATATGCTTCAAACGGTTTTCGAATATGTATTACGGTTCCCGAACGGGAAACAGTTTTAAGCAATGCTTTTTTTAGTCAAACTGGCTGGCTCAAACAGAATTGTCTCCCCCTGGATGTCTCACTCACAGCTGGCAGAGAGGATTATTTACCATGGCAACGGAACCCAGAGCAGGGAGATTTGCTGAGGACTACAAATACGCATCACTGTAGTTCGAACTACTAGTTCAGTTAAAACAGAGGAGGACTGAGCTGGCCTTTAGAACAAACTTGCTGCTATGGGCTGTATATAACTAATTTAACCCTGTCACTGTTACACATGGGATGAGTCTAGCCCTTTGAAATGAAGCTTACTGAAAATTTCAAAATAAAAGCCCTTGAAAATTTTTACATCAGGTCATTGCTTTTTTGAGCGTTATATGACTGATTTAATCCAATGACTGTTACACATGGGATGACTTTGACCCTTTCAAATGAAGCTTAACAAAAATTTCAAAATAAAAGCCTTGGGAATTTTTACATCATGTAATTGCTCTTTTTGGCTTTATGTGACTGGTTTATCCAAAGCACTCTTACACATTGGATTAGTGTGGGCATTTAATATGAAGCTTACTGCAAATTTCAAAATAAAAGCCTCAAAATGCCCCTCTGGACAGTGCACCACCGGAGGCGGTGCAGTGATATCATTCTGCATTATCTGTTTATCCCAGGTTAGGGAACTGCCTTGCACAGCAAGGCAGTTCATTTTATTAGCCTTTTAGCTTAAATAAGCTATTACCTATTTTTCTTACTTATCTGCCATGTTTAGTATTCTGAAGGAATTAAGTAAATTACAGAGAACATTCTAATAATATCCCACATGCTACAGAGAGCATTCACGCTAACATTAGCATATTTGCTCATTTTAGCTAATACACTTACTTTATCATACTGAATGGTGCATGTCCAGTTTACTTAACATTATTGTGATTCTATTGATTGTATTGATTACATTGCAGCTTTCTTTAGCATTGATGCAAATTGTTAGCATCAGAACGCTGGGTCCAAACCGACGGGCACACTTTGGCAGGCCCCAGTTAAATTTCTTCAGGAATTTTCTAGTTATTTATTATTCTTCCGTTACCGTTAATGCGGCTCGTACCGCTGCGAGCCCACCCACAAAAGTGGTATCAAAACGTGCGGCTCGTTCCCGGGAAGGGAGCTATTACTTTTGGTGGGATTTGGAGTTACCATGGCGACGTAAAAAGAAAAAAACGACCCCAAAATCACTAACGAGCTCACCAGGTGCATCTCTCGTCGTCAAGGGGATGAGGCAACCAGTAAATCCTGAAAATACCCTATTTTTGAGGATTTTCTGTGTCGTCATAACTTTATGTAGAAACGCCATTCAAACTTCATTTTGTAGATACGTCCGTGATCTCTTTTAAAGTGAAGACAGCACGTCAATATGTATTATGGTTTGTCCACAACTTCTTTCTAAGCGACCAAAAGTTTTTGATTTTTGGAAAAATCAGAGTGTGAAGGCCGCTCCGCTAGAGTGAGAGTCAGAGCGACATTTTGACCCCAAATCATTTTTTAACTCGCCCTCACGCTCACAAATATTGCATGATTGGTATGAAACTTGGTCATGACATTGATACGCATGCCTGCTCCGGTCAAATGTTTTCAAAAATTATCTAGCGCTTACAGTTTTCTCTCCAGGTGCTTCAGAGCAAAGTCATGCGCCAGGGTAGCAGAAAGATCTCACTGATTCACTTCCATGTATTTCTGAAAAATTTCAGACCTTGGCACACACTTTTTTTATCTCATCGCTGTTAATACTGTGAGTGAGGTAGAGATATGAATGGCGGGACTATGTGAGACGACAAATAGCCCTCTCATATGCTTCAAACGGTTTTCGAATATGTATTACGGTTCCCGAACGGGAAACAGTTTTTTGCAATGCTTTTTTTAGTCAAACTGGCTGGCTCAAACAGAGAATTGTCTCCCCCTGGATGTCTCACTCACAGCTGGCAGAGAGGATTATTCACCATGGCAACGGAACCCAGAGCAGGGAGAGCTGCTTAGACTACAAATACGCATCACTGTAGTTCGAACTACTAGTTCAGTTAAAACAGAGGAGGACTGAGCTGGCCTTTAGAAAAACTTGCTGCTATGGGCTGTATATAACTCATTTAACCCAGTCACTGTTACACATGGGATGAGTCTAGCCCTTTGAAATGAAGCTTACTGAAAATTTCAAAATAAAAGCCCTTGAAAATTTTTACATCAGGTCATTGCTTTTTTGAGCGTTATATGACTGATTTAATCCAATGACTGTTACACATGGGATGACTTTGACCCTTTCAAATGAAGCTTAACAAAAATTTCAAAATAAAAGCCTTGGCAATTTTTACATCATATATTTGCTCATTTGTGGCTTTATGTGACTGGTTTATCCAAAGCACTCTTACACACTGGATTAGTGTGGGCATTTAATATGAAGCTTACTGCAAATTTCAAAATAAAAGCCTCAAAATGCCCCTCTGGACACCGCCGGAGGCGGTGCAATGATATCATCCTGCATTACCTGTTTATCCGAGGTTAGGGAACTGATTAGCATTAGCCTTTTAGCTTAAATAAGCTATTTTCTATTTTCCAGACTTATTAGCCATGTTTAGTATACTTAATGGAGTAAGTAAATGACAGTAAACATGACTGGTTTATCCAAAGCACTCTTACACATTGGATTAGTGTGGGCATTTAATATGAAGCTTACTGCAAATTTCAAAATAAAAGCCTCAATATGCCCCTCTGGACAGTGCACCGCCGGAGGCGGTGCAATGATATCATTCTGCATTATCTGTTTATCCGAGGTTAGGGAACTGCCTTGCGTAGCAAGGCAGTTCATTAGCATTAGCCTTTTAGCTTAAATAAGCTATTACCTATTTTTCTTACTTATCTGCCATGTTTAGTATACTGAAGGAATTAAGTAAATTACAGAGAACATTCTAATAATATCCCACATGCTACTGAGAGCATTCACGCTAACATTAGCATTTTTGCTCATTTTAGCTTATACACTTACTTTATCATACTGAATGGTGCATGTCCAGTTTACTTAACATTCTTGTGATTCTATTGATTACATTGCAGCTTTCTTTAGCATTGATGCAAATTGTTAGCATCAGAACGCTGGGTCCAAACCGACGGGCACACTTTGGCAGGCCCCATTTAAATTTCTTCAGGAATTTTCTAGTTGGGGCCTGCCCTTATGCATATAAGGAGGCAGTGACTGACTTGCGACAAGTCAGTCACTACCTCCATTACGTACACACCTATTGTTCTACACCCAATAGAATGCCTCTTTATTATTTATTTTCTTCCGTCTCCGTTAATGCGGCTCGTCCTGAGCCCACCCACAAAAGTGGTATCAAAAGCGTCTCGAACCCGGCATTGGAGCTATTACTTTTGGTGGGATTTGGAGTTACCATGGCGGCGTAAAAAGCAACGACCCCAAAATCACTAACGAGCTCACCAGGTGCAAGTCTCTCAGGGGGCGAGGCAACCAGTAAATCCTGAAAATACCCTATTTTGAGGATTTTCTGTGTAAATCATAACTTTTATGAAACGCCATTCAAACTTCATTTTGTAGATACGTCCGTGATCTCTTTTAAAGTGAAGACAGCACGTCAATATGTATTATGGTTTGTCCACAAATTCTTTCTAAGCGACCCAAAGTTTTTGATTTTTGGAAAAATCAGAGTGTGAAGGCCGCTCCGCTAGAGTGAGAGTCAGAGTGAAATTTTGACCCCAAATCATTTTTTAACTCGCCCTCACGCTCACAAATATTGCATGATTGGTATGAAACTTGGTCATGACATTGATACGCGTGCCTGCTCTGGTCAAATGTTTTCAAAAATTATCTAGCGCTTACAGTTTTCTCTCCAGGTGCTTCAGAGCAAAGTCATGCGCCAGGGTAGCAGACAGATCTCACTGATTCACTTCCATGTATTTCTGAAAAATTTCAGACCTTGGCACACACTTTTTTTATCTCATCGCTGTTAATACTGTGAGTGAGGTAGAGATATGAATGGCGGGACTATGTGAGACGACAAATAGCCCTCTCATATGCTTCAAACGGTTTTCGAATATGTATTACGGTTCCCGAACAGGAAACAGTTTTTGCAATGCTTTTTTTAGTCAAACTGGCTGGCTCAAACAGAGAATTGTCTCCCCCTGGATGTCTCACTCACAGCTGGCAGAGAGGATTATTTACCATGGCAACGGAACCCAGAGCAGGGAGAGCTGCTGAGGACTACAAATACGCATCACTGTAGTTCTAACTAGTAGTTCAGTTAAAACAGAGGAGGACTGAGCTGGCCTTTAGAACAACTTGCTGCTATGGGCTGTATATAACTAATTTAACCCTGTCACTGTTACACATGGGATGAGTCTAGCCCTTTGAAATGAAGCTTACTGAAAATTTCAAAATAAAAGCCCTTGAAAATTTTTACATCAGGTCATTGCTTTTTTGAGCGTTATATGACTGATTTAATCCAATGACTGTTACACATGGGATGACTTTGACCCTTTCAAATGAAGCTTAACAAAATTTCAAAATAAAAGCTTTGGCAATTTTTACATCATGTAATTGCTCTTTTTGGCTTTATGTGACTGGTTTATCCAAAGCACTCTTACACATTGGATTAGTGTGGGCATTTAATATGAAGCTTACTGCAAATTTCAAAATAAAAGCCTCAAAATGCCCCTCTGGACAGTGCACATGAGTGCAATGATATCAGTCTGCATTATCTGTTTATCCCAGGTTAGGGAACTGCCTTGCGCAGCAAGGCAGTTCATTAGCATTAGCCTTTTAGCTTAAATAAGCTATTTTCTATTTTTCAGACTTATTAGCCATGTTTAGTATACTTAATGGAGTAAGTAAATGACAGTAAACATTCTAATGATACCCCACATGCTACTGAAAGTATTTATGCTTACATTAGCATATTTGCTCATTTTAGCTAATACACTTACTTTATCATACTGAATGTTGCATGTCCAGCTTACTTAACATTCTTGTGATTCTCCACATGCTATTGATTACATTGCAGCTTTCTTTAGCATTGATGCTAATTCTTAGCATCACAACGCTGGGTCCAAACCGACGGGCACACTTTGGCAGGCCCCAGTTAAATTTCTTCAGGAATTTTCTAGTTGGGGCCTGCCCATAGCAATGCATAAGGAGAGCAGTGACTGACTTGCGAAGCAAGTCAGTCACTGCCTCCATGCATTGCATGGCAGGCACCTATTGTTCTACACCCAATAGAACGCCTCTTTATTTATTATTTATTATTCTTCCGCCAACCGGAATGCGGCTCGTACCGCTGCGAGCCCACCCACAAAAGTGGTATCAAAACGTGCGGCTCGATCCCGGGAGGTGTGCTATTACTTTTGGTGGGCTTTGGAGTTACCATGGCGACGTAAAAAGCAAAAAACGACCCCAAAATCACTAACGAGCTCACCAGGTGCAAGTCTCGTCGTCACTGGGAAGAGGCAACCTGTAAATCCTGAAAATACCCTATTTTTGAGGATTTTCTGTGTAAATCATAACTTTATGTAGAAACGCCATTCAAACTTCATTTTGTAGATCGTCCGTGATCTCTTTTAAAGTGAAGACAGCACGTCAATATGTATTATGGTTTGTCCACAACTTCTTTCTAAGCGACCCAAAGTTTTTGATTTTTGGAAAAATCAGAGTGTGAAGGCCGCTCCGCTAGAGTGAGAGTCAGAGCGACATTTTGACCCCAAATCATTTTTTAACTCGCCCTCACGCTCACAAATATTGCATGATTGGTATCAAACTTGGTCCTGACATTGATACGCTGCGGCCTGCTCCGGTCAAATGTTTTCAAAAATTATCTAGCGCTTACAGTTTTCTCTCCAGGTGCTTCAGAGCAAAGTCATGCGCCAGGGTAGCAGACAGATCTCACTGATTCACTTCCATGTATTTCTGATAAATTTCAGACCTTGGCACACACTTTTTTTATCTCATCGCTGTTAATACTGTGAGTGAGGTAGAGATATGAATGGCGGGACTATGTGAGACGACAAATAGCCGTCTCATATGCTTCAAACGGTTTTTGAATATGTATTACGGTTCCCGAACGGGAAACAGTTGTTTGCAATGCTTTTTTTAGTCAAACTGGCTGGCTCAAACAGAGAATTGTCTCCCCCTGGATGTCTCACTCACAGCTGGCAGAGAGGATTATTTACCATGGCAACGGAACCCAGAGCAGGGAGAGCTGCTTAGACTACAACACGCATCACTGTAGTTCTAACTAGTAGTTCAGTTAAAACAGAGGAGGACTGAGCTGGCCTTTAGAACAACTTGCTGCTATGGGCTGTATATAACTAATTTAACCCTGTCACTGTTACACATGGGATGAGTCTAGCCCTTTGAAATGAAGCTTACTGAAAATTTCAAAATAAAAGCCCTTGAAAATTTTTACATCAGGTCATTGCTTTTTTGAGCGTTATATGACTGATTTAATCCAATGACTGTTACACATGGGATGACTTTGACCCTTTCAAATGAAGCTTAACAAAAATTTCAAAATAAAAGCTTTGGCAATTTTTACATCATATATTTGCTCATTTTTGCTTGACGTGAGTGGTTTATCCAAAGCACTCTTAGAGACTGGATTAGTGTGGGCATTTAATATGAAGCTTACTGCAAATTTCAAAATAAAAGCCTCAATATGCCCCTCTGGACAGTGCACCGAGGCGTGTACAATGATATCATTCTGCATTATCTGTTTATCCGAGGTTAGGGAACTGCCTTGCTGCGCAAGGCAGTTCATTAGCATTAGCCTTTTAGCTTAAATAAGCTATTTTCTATTTTTCAGACTTATTAGCCATGTTTAGTATACTTAATGGAGTAAGTAAATGACAGTAAACATTCTAATGATACCCCACATGCTACTGAAAGTATTTATGCTTATATTAGCATATTTGCTCATTTTAGCTAATACACTTACTTTATCATACTGAATGTTGCATGTCCAGCTTACTTAACATTCTTGTGATTCTCCACATGCTATTGATTACATTGCAGCTTTCTTTAGCATTGATGCTAATTCTTAGCATCACAACGCTGGGTCCAAACCGACGGGCACACTTTGGCAGGCCCCAGTTAAATTTCTTCAGGAATTTTCTAGTTATTTATTATTCTTCCGTCACCCGGAATGCGGCTCGTACCGCTGCGAGCCCACCCACAAAAGTGGTATCAAAACGTGCGGCTCGATCCCGGGAGGTGTGCTATTACTTTTGGTGGGCTTTGGAGTTACCATGGCGACGTAAAAAGAAAAAAACGACCCCAAAATCACTAACGAGCTCACCAGGTGAAATCTCGTCGTCAAGGGGACGAAGCAACCTCTAAATCTTAAAAATACCCTATTTTTGAGGATTTTCTGTGTCGTCATAACTTCATGTAGAAACGCCATTCAAACTTCATTTTGTAGAATCGTCCGTGATCTCTTTTAAAGTGAAGAAAGCACGTCAATATGTATTATGGTTTGTCCACAACTTCTTTCTAAGCGACCCAAAGTTTTGATTTTTGGAAAAATCAGAGTGTGAAGGTCGCTCCGCTAGAGTGAGAGTCAGAGCGACATTTTGACCCCAAATCATTTTTAACTCGCCCTCACGCTCACAAATATTGCATGATTGGTATCAAACTTGGTCATGACATTGATACGTGCCTGCTCCGGTCAAATGTTTTCAAAATTATCTAGCGCTTACAGTTTTCTCTCCAGGTGCTTCAGAGCAAAGTCATGCGCCAGGGTAGCAGACAGATCTCACTGATTCACTTCCATGTATTTCTGAAAAATTTCAGACCTTGGCACACACTTTTTTTTATCTCATCGCTGTTAATACTGTGAGTGAGGTAGAGATATGAATGGCGGGACTATGTGAGACGACAAATAGCCCTCTCATATGCTTCAAACGGTTTTCGAATATGTATTACGGTTCCCGAGCACGGAAACAGTTTTTGCAATGCTTTTTTAGTCAAACTGGCTGGCTCAAACAGAGAATTGTCTCCCCCTGGATGTCTCACTCACAGCTGGCAGAGGATTATTTACCATGGCGGAACCCAGAGCAGGAGAGCTGCTGAGGACTACAAATACGCATCACTGTAGTTCTAACTAGTAGTTCAGTTAAAACAGAGGAGGACTGAGCTGGCCTTTAGAAAAACTTGCTGCTATGGGCTGTATATAACTAATTTAACCCTGTCACTGTTACACATGGGATGAGTCTAGCCCTTTGAAATGAAGCTTACTGAAAATTTCAAAATAAAAGCCCTTGAAAATTTTTACATCAGGTCATTGCTTTTTGGCGTTATATGACTGATTTAATCCAATGACTGTTACACATGGGATGACTTTGACCCTTTCAAATGAAGCTTAACAAAATTTCAAAATAAAAGCCTTGGGAATTTTTACATCATGTAATTGCTCTTTTGGCTTTATGTGACTGGTTTATCCAAAGCACTCTTACACATTGGATTAGTGTGGGCATTTAATATGAAGCTTACTGCAAATTTCAAAATAAAAGCCTCAAAATGCCCCTCTGGACAGTGCACACGCCGAGGCGTGCAGTGATATCATTCTGCATTATCTGTTTATCCGAGGTTGAGGGAACTGCCTTGCGCAGCAAGCAGTTCATTAACGTGTACCTTTTAGCTTAAATAAGCTATTTTCTATTTTTTCAGACTTATTAGCCATGTTTAGTATACTTAATGGAGTAAGTAAATGACAGTAAACATTCTAATGATACCCCCACATGCTACAAGTATTTATGCTTACATTAGCATATTTGCTCATTAATAAATACACTTACTTTATCATACTGAATGTTGCATGTCCAGCTTACTTAACATTCTTGTGATTCTCCACATGCTATTGATTACATTGCAGCTTTCTTTAGCATCGATGCTAATTCTTAGCATCCACAACGCTGGGTCCAAACCGACGGGCACACTTTGGCAGGCCCCAGTTAAATTTCTTCAGGAATTTTCTAGTTGGGGTTTGCCCATAGCAATGCATAAGGAGAGCAGTGACTGACTTGCGGCAAGTCAGTCACTGCCTCCATGCATTGCATGGCAGGCACCTATTGTTCTACACCCAATAGAATGTTTCTTTAATTGGGGTTTGCCCATAGCAATGCATAAGGAGAGCAGTGACTGACTTGCGGCAAGTCAGTCACTGCTCCATGCATTGCATGGCAGGCACCTATTGTTCTACACCCAATAGAATGTTTCTTTAATACGATTATTTATTATTCTTCCGTTACCGTTAATGCGGCTCGTACGCTGCGAGCCCACCCACAAAAGTGGTATCAAAAGCGTGCCTGCTCGTTCCGGAAGGAGCTATTACTTTTGGTGGGATTTGGAGTTACCATGGCGGCGTAAAAAGCAAAAACGACCCCAAAATCACTAACGAGCTCACCAGGTGCAAGTCTCTCGTCAAGGGGACGAGGCAACCAGTAAATCCTGAAAATACCCTATTTTTGAGGATTTTCTGTGTCGTCATAACCTTATGTAGAGACGCCATTCAAACTTCATTTTGTAGATACGTCCGTGATCTCTTTTAAAGTGAAGACAGCACGTCAATATGTATTATGGTTTGTCCACAACTTCTTTCTAAGCGACCCAAAGTTTTGATTTTTGGAAAAATCAGAGTGTGAAGGCCGCTCTGCTAGAGTGAGAGTCAGAGTGAAATTTGACCCCAAATCATTTTTTAACTCGCCCTCACGCTCACAAATATTGCATGATTGGTATCAAACTTGGTCATGACATTGATACGCGTGCCTGCTCCGGTCAAATGTTTTCAAAAATTATCTAGCGCTTACAGTTTTCTCTCCAGGTGCTTCAGAGCAAAGTCATGCGCCAGGGTAGCAGACAGATCTCACTGATTCACTTCCATGTATTTCTGATAAATTTCAGACCTTGGCACACACTTTTTTATCTCATCGCTGTTAATACTGTGAGTGAGGTAGAGATATGAATGGCGGGACTATGTGAGCGACAAATAGCCCTCTCATATGCTTCAAACGGTTTTCGAATATGTATTACGGTTCCCGAAGCAGGGAAACAGTTTTTTGCCATGCTTTTTTAGTCAAACTGGCTGGCTCAAACAGAATTGTCTCCCCTGGATGTCTCACTCACAGCTGGCAGAGAGGATTATTTACCATGGCAACGGAACCCAGAGCAGGGAGAGCTGCTGAGGACTACAAATACGCATCACTGTAGTTCGAACTACTAGTTCAGTTAAAACAGAGGAGGACTGAGCTGGCCTTTAGAAAAACTTGCTGCTATGGGCTGTATATAACTAATTTAACCCTGTCACTGTTACACATGGGATGAGTCTAGCCCTTTGAAATGAAGCTTACTGAAAATTTCAAAATAAAAGCCCTTGAAAATTTTTACATCAGGTCATTGCTTTTTTGAGCGTTATATGACTGATTTAATCCAATGACTGTTACACATGGGATGACTTTGACCCTTTCAAATGAAGCTTAACAAAAATTTCAAAATAAAAGCCTTGGGAATTTTTACATCATGTAATTGCTCTTTTTGGCTTTATGTGACTGGTTTATCCAAAGCACTCTTACACATTGGATTAGTGTGGGCATTTAATATGAAGCTTACTGCAAATTTCAAAATAAAAGCCTCAAAATGCCCCTCTGGACAGTGCACCTGCAGTGATATCATTCTGCATTATCTGTTTATCCGAGGTTAGGAACTGCCTTGCAGCAAGGCAGTTCATTAACATTAGCCTTTAGCTTAAATAAGCTATTTTCTATTTTTCAGACTTATTAGCCATGTTTAGTATACTTAATGGAGTAAGTAAATGACAGTAAACATTCTAATGATACCCCACATGCTACTGAAAGTATTTATGCTTATATTAGCATATTTGCTCAATTTAGCTAATGCACTTGCTTTATCATACTGAATGTTGCATGTCCAGCTTACTTAACATTCTTGTGATTCTCCACATGCTATTGATTACATTGCAGCTTTCTTTAGCATTGATGCAAATTGTTAGCATCAGAACGCTGGGTCCAAACCGACGGGCACACTTTGGCAGGCCCCAGTTAAATTTCTTCAGGAATTTTCTAGTATTATTTATTATTCTTCCGTTACCGTTAATGCGGCTCGTGCCGCTTGAGCCCACCCACAAAAGTGGTATCAAAAGCGTCGTGCTCGCTCGTTCCGGGAGGAGCTATTACTTTTGGTGGGATTTGGAGTTACCATGGCGGCGTAAAAAGCAAAAACGACCCCAAAATCACTAACGAGCTCACCAGGTGCTTCTCTCGTCGTGAAGGGGGCCGAGGCAACCAGTAAATCCTGAAAATACCCTATTTTGAGGATTTTCTGTGTCGTCATAACTTTATGTAGAAACGCCATTCAAACTTCATTTTGTAGATCGTCCGTGATCTCTTTTAAAGTGAAGACAACACGTCAATATGTATTATGGTTTGTCCACAACTTCTTTCTAAGCGACCCAAAGTTTTTGATTTTGGAAAAATCAGAGTGTGAAGGCGCTCCGCTAGAGTGAGAGTCAGAGCGACATTTTGACCCCAAATCATTTTTAACTTCGCCCTCACGCTCACAAATATTGCATGATTGGTATCAAACTTGGTCATGACATTGATACTGGCGTGCCTGCTCCGGTCAAATGTTTTCAAAAATTATCTAGCGCTTACAGTTTCTCTCCAGGTGCTTCAGAGCAAAGTCATGCGCCAGGGTAGCAGACAGATCTCACTGATTCACTTCCATGTATTTCTGAAAAATTTCAGACCTTGGCACACACTTTTTTATCTCATTGCTGTTAATACTGTGAGTGAGGTAGAGATATGAATGGCGGGACTATGTGAGGCGACAAATAGCCTCTCATATGCTTCAAGCGGTTTTCGAATATGTATTACGGTTCCCGAGCAGGAAACAGTTGTTTGCAATGCTTTTTTAGTCAAACTGGCTGGCTCAAACAGAGAATTGTCTCCCCCTGGATGTCTCACTCACAGCTGGAAGAGAGGATTATTTACCATGGCAACGGAACCCAGAGCAGGGAGAGCTGCTGAGGACTACAAATACGCATCACTGTAGTCCGAACTAGTAGTTCAGTTAAAACAGAGGAGGACTGAGCTGGCCTTTAGAAAAACTTGCTGCTATGGGCTGTATATAACTCATTTAACCCTGTCACTGTTACACATGGGATGAGTCTAGCCCTTTGAAATGAAGCTTACTGAAAATTTCAAAATAAAAGCCCTTGAAAATTTTTACATCAGGTCATTGCTTTTTTGAGCGTTATATGACTGATTTAATCCAATGACTGTTACACATGGGATGACTTTGACCCTTTCAAATGAAGCTTAACAAAAATTTCAAAATAAAAGCCTTGGGAATTTTTACATCATGTAATTGCTCTTTTTGGCTTTATGTGACTGGTTTATCCAAAGCACTCTTACACATTGGATTAGTGTGGGCATTTAATATGAAGCTTACTGCAAATTTCAAAATAAAAGCCTCAAAATGCCCCTCTGGACAGTGCACCGCCAGAGGCGGTGCAATGATATCATTCTGCATTATCTGTTTATCCGAGGTTAGGGAACTGCCTTGCACAGCAAGGCAGTTCATTAGCATTAGCCTTTTAGCTTAAATAAGCTATTTTCTATTTTTCAGACTTATTAGCCATGTTTAGTATACTTAATGGAGTAAGTAAATGACAGTAAACATTCTAATGATACCCCACATGCTACTGAAAGTATTTATGCTTACATTAGCATATTTGCTCATTTTAGCTAATACACTTACTTTATCATACTGAATGTTGCATGTCCAGCTTACTTAACATTCTTGTGATTCTATTGATTACATTGCAGCTTTCTTTAGCATTGATGCAAATTCTTAGCATCAGAACGCTGGGTCCAAACCGACGGGCACACTTTGGCAGGCCCCAGTTAAATTTCTTCAGGAATTTTCTAGTTATTTATTATTCTTCCGTTACCGTTAATGCGGCTCGTACCGCTGCGAGCCCACCCACAAAAGTGGTATCAAAACGTGCGGCTCGTTCCCGGGAAGGGAGCTATTACTTTTGGTGGGATTTGGAGTTACCATGGCGACGTAAAAAGCAAAAAACGACCCCAAAATCACTAACGAGCTCACCAGGTGCATCTCTCGTCGTCAAGGATGAGGCAACCAGTAAATCCTGAAAATACCCTATTTTGAGGATTTTCTGTGTAAATCATAACTTTATGTAGAAACGCCATTCAAACTTCATTTTGTAGATAAATCCGTGATCTCTTTTAAAGTGAAGACAGTACGTCAATATGTATTATGGTTTGTCCACAACTTCTTTCTAAGCGACCCAAAGTTTTTGATTTTTGGAAAAATCAGAGTGTGAAGGCCGCTCCGCTAGAGTGAGAGTCAGAGCGACATTTTGACCCCAAATCATTTTTTAACTCGCCCTCACGCTCACAAATATTGCATGATTGGTATCAAACTTGGTCATGACATTGATACGCGTGCCTGCTCCGGTCAAATGTTTTCAAAAATTATCTAGCGCTTACAGTTTTCTCTCCAGGTCAGGGGTGGGCAATTAATTTCTTCAGGGGGCCGCATGAAAAATCTGAAATATGTTGGAGGGCCGATCCAGCAATGACTCAAATTTAATCTTGACTCATTATTCATTTTCTCATACCTCTTGTTGTAATAAAATATTTAAATCATATTCTTTTGTTAAGAAAAATATTCAGTAAATATTAATAAAAATTAATTTGTGGTTTGGCTGAAGTGAGAATTAATACTATCAAATTAATAGTTTAAAAAAATATCACATGTGAATTTATTTTTAACTTTTTAATTTCTCCACAATTGAAATGGTGTGTGTTATATTAATCAACTGATCAACTGCATATATGAGCAATAAATGGTTTTAAGTGTTGGAAAAAGCCTGACGAACCTGCAGAGCTGCAACTTGAAGGACTAACAAACGTATCTCCAATCAGATGCAAATGAATGGGAAAACAAGTACCACAAAGTACTTTAAATACAGCAGAAACTTAAAGAGGTACACACACAAAACTAATATCACTTTAGGTAACATTAAAATAACTCATTACAAAATGTAATTACAAAATGAAACTGTAATGACTTGAAAACTTGTAAGAACCAAAACTGAAATACTACAAGGAATAGACAGCTTCAAGTATCTTTGTCCTGGATTCTCTTTAATAAACCAACTTTTTTTTCCTGTGAGATTTGGACACCCATCTGTTGTCACGCCCACCAGTTTGTCCCAGTTCAGACCCAAGCTTTCCAGACACGCATTTACCTCTACTAAGAGCTCACTCCCTGTTGTTGTCCCTTTCATTGACCGCATGCCTGCCAGCTCCTCCGTGATGCTAAATTCTGCATTGATCCCGCCAGATGAGCAGCTGGGCAGTGTCCCGTATGTCACAGCTCTCATCCAAAGCCAGGGAAAAATACTAAAATCATTCACGCTGTCTTTCAGTTGCAGCACCAGGTTGTCGCGATGTCCTCAATCCTTCTCACGCAGGAGAGATGTTTTCTTTAGCTTTATTCTCAGGACATATTAGCACTGCTTAATATACTCTGAGAAAGGTTTTCTTCCTAGCAATCTTAGGGATATGACAAAACTTGCCTTGACTGACTGCAGCCTCTAGATGCCAGGCGCTTTGTAAAAAGTGTTTGTTGAGCTTGCAACTTGGCTACGCAGACGCTTCTCCTTGTTTTGGTCACGAGTGAATATTATATTCCTTTAACACAGCCACCAACACACGGCCTTGCCTTTGACTTCAATAAAGATACATGCCTTGTTATGCAGAATTCGAATCAACTTTTCTTTTTTACCGTGAGATGACATAGCATCACCTGTTGCTGTGCTTTAAAATAAAAGACAGCTGTGTCGCATGCACGTTTTGACTGGGGCCATGTATTTCTGTATTTCAGACCTTGGCACACACAGACCTTGGCTGTTTTTGTATCTAGAGATATGAATGAGGACTATGTGATGAGGGCTATAATAGCTTCCTCTCATATGACGGTTATATTACGGTTGTTACAGTTTTGCAATGCTTTTTAGTCAAACTGGCTGGCTCAAACAGAGAATTGTCTCCCCCTGGATGTCTCACTCACAGCTGGAAGAGAGGATTATTTACCATGGCAACGGAACCCAGAGCAGGGAGAGCTGCTGAGGACTACAAATACGCATCACTGTAGTTCTAACTACTAGTTCAGTTAAAACAGAGGAGGACTGAGCTGGCCTTTACAACAACTTGCTGCTATGGGCTGTATATAACTCATTTAACCCTGTCACTGTTACACATGGGATGAGTCTAGCCCTTTGAAATGAAGCCTACTGAAAATTTCAAAATAAAAGCCCTTGAAAATTTTTACATCAGGTCATTGCTTTTTGAGCGTATATGACTGATTTAATCCAATGACTGTTACACATGGGATGACTTTGACCCTTTCAAATGAAGCTTAACAAAAATTTCAAAATAAAAGCTTTGGCAATTTTTACATCATGTAATTGCTCTTTTTGGCTTTATGTGACTGGTTTATCCAAAGCACTCTTACACATTGGATTAGTGTGGGCATTTAATATGAAGCTTACTGCAAATTTCAAAATAAAAGCCTCAAAATGCCCCTCTGGACAGTGCACACAGAGGGCAATGATATCATTCTGCATTATCTGTTTATCCGAGGTTAGGGAACTGCCTTGCGCAGCAAGGCAGTTCATTAAGCATTAGCCTTTTAGCTTAAATAAGCTATTTTCTATTTTCAGACTTATTAGCCATGTTTAGTATACTTAATGGAGTAAGTAAATGACAGTAAACATTCTAATGATACCCCACATGCTACTGACAGTATTTATGCTTATATTAGCATATTTGCTCATTTTAGCTAATACACTTACTTTATCATACTGAATGTTGCATGTCCAGCTTACTTAACATTCTTGTGATTCTATTGATTACATTGCAGCTTTCTTTAGCATTGATGCTAATTCTTAGCATCAGAACGCTGGGTCCAAACCGACGGGCACACTTTGGCAGGCCCCAGTTAAATTTCTTCAGGAATTTTCTAGTATTTATTATTCTTCCGTTACCGTTAATGCGGCGGTTTCGCATCGCTCTGAGCCCACCCACAAAAGTGGTATCAAAACGTCTCGTTCCCGGAGGAGCTATTACTTTTGGTGGGCTTTGGGTTACCATGGCGGCGTAAAAGCAAAAGCGACAAAAAAAACTAAAGGTGTCACTCATCTCTCGTCAAGGGGAGAGGCAACCAGTAAATCCTGAAAATACCCTATTTTTGAGGATTTTCTGTGTAAATCATAACTTTATGTAGAAACATTATTCAAACTTCATTTTGTAGATACGTCTGATCTCTTTTAAAGTGAAGACAGCAATATATGTATTATGGTTTGTCCACAACTTCTTTCTAAGCGACCCAAAGTTTTTGATTTTGGAAAAATCAGAGTGTGACCCGCTAGAATGAGAGTCTTATCATTTTTTAACTCGCCTCATCACAAATATTGCATGATTGGTATCAAACTTGGTCATGACATTGATACGTGCCTGCTCCGGTCAAATGTTTTCAAAATTATCTCAAAACAGTTTTCTCTCCAGGTGCTTCAGAGCAAAGTCATGCGCCAGGGTAGCAGACAGATCTCACTGATTCACTTCCATGTATTTCTGAAAAATTTCAGACCTTGGCACACTTTTTTTATCTCATTTAATACTGTGAGTGAGGTAGAGATATGAATGGCGGGACTATGTGAGGCGACAAATAGCCCTCTCATATGCTTCGAATATGTTTTATTACGGTTCTTAACGGAAACAGTTTTTTTTTCTTTTTTTAGTCAAACTGGCTGGCTCAAACAGAGAATTGTCTCCCCCTGGATGTCTCACTCACAGCTGGCAGAGAGGATTATTTACCATGGCAACGGAACCCAGAGCAGGGAGATTTGCTGAGGACTACAAATACGCATCACTGTAGTTGAACTACTAGTTCAGTTAAAACAGAGGCGGACGGAGCTGGCCTTTAGACAAACTTGCTGCTATGGGCTGTATATAACTAATTTAACCCTGTCACTGTTCCACATGGGATGAGTTTGGCCCTTTGAAATGAAGCTTACTGAATATTTCAAAATAAAAGCCCTTGAAAATTTTACATCAGGTCATTGCTTTTTTTGAGTTATATGACTGATTTAATCCAATGACTGTTACACATGGGATGACTTTGACCCTTTCAAATGAAGCTTAACAAAATTTCAAAATAAAAGCCTTGGGAATTTTTACATCATGTAATTGGCTTTATGTGACTGGTTTATCCAAAGCACTCTTACACATTGGATTAGTGTGGGCATTTAATATGAAGCTTACTGCAAATTTCAAAATAAAAGCCTCAAAATGCCCCTCTGGACAGTGCACCACGGAGGCGCAGTGATATCATGCATTATCTGTTTATCTGTTTATCCTAGGTTAGGGAACTGCCTTGCACAGCAAGGCAGTTCATTAGCATTAGCCTTTTAGCTTAAATAAGCTATTACCTATTTTTCTTACATGTATTCATGTTTAGTAAATTACAGAGAACATTCTAATAATATCCCACATGCTACAGAGAGTATTCACGCTAACATTAGCATATTTGCTCATTTTAGCTAATACACTTACTTTATCATACTGAATGGTGCATGTCCAGTTTACTTAACATTATTGTGATTCTATTGATTGTATTGATTACATTGCAGCTTTCTTTAGCATTGATGCAAATTGTTAGCATCAGAACGCTGGGTCCAAACCGACGGGCACACTTTGGCAGGCCCCAGTTAAATTTCTTCAGGAATTTTCTAGTTGGGGCCTTTCATCATAGCATATGCATAAGGCAGTGACTGACTGAACTTTCAGTCACTGCCTCCATGCATTGCATGGCAGCTGTTCATTGTTCTACATTTCCAATAGAATGTTTCTTTGGTGATATTCACCATGGCCACTCGCAAAAGCATCCAAAAGTGGTATCAAAAATTGGGATAGCCATTAATGAGTCATGAATACCATGGCAGGCAATCACTAAGCTCAAATTTTGATATACCAGAGGCAACCTGAAATCAATCATTTATCTTTTATTGCCATCCGTATTATTATGGTTTGTCCACAACTTCTTTCTAAGCGACCCAAAGTTTTTGATTTTGGAAAAATCAGAGTGTGAACCGCTCCGCTAGTGAGAGTCAGAGTGACATTTTGACCCCAAATCATTTTTTAACTTCGCCCTCACGCTCACAAATAGTGCATGATTGGTATCAAACTTGGTCATGACATTGATACGCGTGCCTGCTCCGGTCAAATGTTTTCAAAAATTATCTAGCGCTTACAGTTTTCTCTCCAGGTGCTTCAGAGCAAAGTCATGCGCCAGGGTAGCAGACAGATCTCACTGATTCACTTCCATGTATTTCTGATAAATTTCAGACCTTGGCACACACTTTTTTATCTCATCGCTGTTAATACTGTGAGTGAGGTAGAGATATGAATGGCGGGACTATGTGAGGCGACAAATAGCCCTCTCATATGCTTCAAAGCGGTTTTCGAATATGTATTACGGTTCCCACGGAAACAGTTTTTTGCCATGCTTTTTTAGTCAAACTGGCTGGCTCAAACAGAGAATTGTCTCCCCTGGATGTCTCACTCACAGCTGGCAGAGGATTATTTACCATGGCAGCGGAACCCAGAGCAGGAGAGCTGCTGAGGACTTACAAATCGCATCACTGTAGTTGAACTACTAGTTCAGTTAAAACAGAGGAGGACTGAGCTGGCCATTAGAAAAACTTGCTGCTATGGGCTGTATATAACTAATTTAACCCTGTCACTGTTACACATGGGATGAGTCTAGCCCTTTGAAATGAAGCTTACTGAAAATTTCAAAATAAAAGCCCTTGAAAATTTTTACATCAGGTCATTGCTTGTTTGAGCGTTATATGACTGTTTTAATCCAATGACTGTTACACAGGGGATGACTTTGACCCTGTCAAATGAAGCTTAACAAAAATTTCAATAGAAAAGCCTTGGGAATTTTACATCATGTAATTGCTCTTTTGGCTTTATGTGACTGGTTTATCCAAAGCACTCTTACACATTGGATTAGTGTGGGCATTTAATATGAAGCTTACTGCAAATTTCAAAATAAAAGCCTCAAAATGCCCTCTGGACAGTGCACGGGGCGGTACAGTGATATCATTCTGCATTATCTGTTTATCCGAGGTTAGGGAACTGCCTTGCAGCAAGGCAGTTCATTAACATTAACCTTTTAGCTTAAATAAGCTATTTTCTATTTTTCAGACTTATTAGCCATGTTTAGTATACTTAATGGAGTAAGTAAATGACAGTAAACATTCTAATGATACCCACATGCTACTGAAAGTATTTATGCTTATATTAGCATATTTGCTCATTTAGCTAATACTTGCTTTATCATACTGAATGTTGCATGTCCAGCTTACTTAACATTCTTGTGATTCTCCACATGCTATTGATTACATTGCAGCTTTCTTTAGCATTGATGCAAATTCTTAGCATCAGAACGCTGGGTCCAAACCGACGGGCACACTTTGGCAGGCCCCAGTTAAATTTCTTCAGGAATTTTCTAGTTATAGTAACTTACTCTTCCGTTATCATGCGGCTCGTGCGCTCTTGAGCCCACCCATAAAAGTGGTATCAAAGCGTGCTCGATCCCGGGAGCTATTACTTTTGGTGGGATTTGGAGTTACCATGGCGGCGTAAAAGCAAAAACGACCCCAAAATCACTAACGAGCTCACCAGGTGCAATCTCGTCGTCAAGGGGATGAGGCAACCAGTAAATCTGAAAATACCCTATTTTGAGGATTTTCTGTGTCGTCATAACTTTATGTAGAAACGCCATTCAAACTTCATTTTGTAGATACGTCCGTGATCTCTTTTAAAGTGAAGACAGCACGTCAATATGTATTATGGTTTGTCCACAACTTCTTTCTAAGCGACCCAAAGTTTTGATTTTTGGAAAAATCAGAGTGTGAAGGCAGCTCCGCTAGAGTGAGAGTCAGGCGACATTTTGACCCCAAATCATTTTTAACTCGCCCTCACGCTCACAAATATTGCATGATTGGTATCAAACTTGGTCATGACATTGATCGCGTGCCTGCTCCGGTCAAATGTTTTCAAAAATTATCTAGCGCTTACAGTTTTCTCTCCAGGTGCTTCAGAGCAAAGTCATGCGCCAGGGTAGCAGAAAGATCTCACTGATCCACTTCCATGTATTTCTGAAAAATTTCAGACCTTGGCACACACTTTTTTATCTCATCGCTGTTAATACTGTGAGTGAGGTAGAGATATGAATGGCGGGACTATGTGAGAGACGACAAATAGCCCTCTCATATGCTTCAAGCGGTTTTCGAATATGTATTACGGTTCCCGAGCAGAAACAGTTGTTTGCAATGCTTTTTTAGTCAAACTGGCTGGCTCAAACAGAGAATTGTCTCCCCTGGATGTCTCACTCACAGCTGGCAGAGAGGATTATTTACCATGGCAACGGAACCCAGAGCAGGGAGGCTGCTGGGGACTACAAATACGCATCACTGTAGTTCTTCTAACTAGTAGTTCAGTTAAAACAGAGGAGGACTGAGCTGGCCTTTAGAAAAACTTGCTGCTATGGGCTGTATATAACTCATTTAACCCAGTCACTGTTACACATGGGATGAGTCTAGCCCTTTGAAATGAAGCTTACTGAAAATTTCAAAATAAAAGCCCTTGAAAATTTTTACATCAGGTCATTGCTTTTTTGAGCGTTATATGACTGATTTAATCCAATGACTGTTACACATGGGATGACTTTGACCCTTTCAAATGAAGCTTAACAAAAATTTCAAAATAAAAGCCTTGGCAATTTTTACATCATGTAATTGCTCTTTTTGGCTTTATGTGACTGGTTTATCCAAAGCACTCTTACACATTGGATTAGTGTGGGCATTTAATATGAAGCTTACTGCAAATTTCAAAATAAAAGCCTCAAAATGCCCCTCTGGACAGTGCACACCAGTGATATCATTCTGCATTATCTGTTTATCCCAGGTTGAGGAACTGCCTTGCGCAGCAAGGCAGTTCATTAACTTGATAACCTTTTAGCTTAAATAAGCTATTTTCTATTTTTCAGACTTATTAGCCATGTTTAGTATACTTAATGGAGTAAGTAAATGACAGTAAACATTCTAATGATACCCCACATGCTACTGAAAGTATTTATGCTTACATTAGCATATTTGCTCATTTAGCTAATACACTTACTTTATCATACTGAATGTTGCATGTCAGCTTACTTAACATTCTTGTGATTCTCACATGCTATTGATTACATTGCAGCTTTCTTTAGCATTGATGCTAATTCTTAGCATCACTGGAGTCCAAACGGCACACTTTGGCAGGCCCCAGTTAAATTTCTTCAGGAATTTTCTAGTTCTTAACTTATTCTTCCGTCACCGTGACAAAAGTATCAAAGCGTCGCTATTACTTTTGGTGGGATTTGGAGTTACCATGGCGTAAAAGCGAGCTCACCAGGCTCTTTTAAAGTGAAGACAACACGTCAATATGTATTATGGTTTGTCCACAACTTCTTTCTAAGCGACCCAAAGTTTTGATTTTTGGAAAAATCAGAGTGTGAAAACGCTCCGCTAGAGTGAGAGTCAGAGCGACATTTTGACCCCAAATCATTTTTAACTCGCCCTCACGCTCACAAATATTGCATGATTGGTATCAAACTTGGTCATGACATTGATACGCGTGCCTGCTCCGGTCAAATGTTTTCAAAATTATCTAAGCGCTTACAGTTTTCTCTCCAGGTGCTTCAGAGCAAAGTCATGCGCCAGGGTAGCAGACAGATCTCACTGATTCACTTCCATGTATTTCTGAAAAATTTCAGACCTTGGCACACACTTTTTTATCTCATCGCTGTTAATACTGTGAGTGAGGTAGAGATATGAATGGCGGGACTATGTGAGCGACAAATAGCCCTCTCATATGCTTCAAGCGGTTTTCGAATATGTATTACGGTTCCCGAGCAGGAAACAGTTTTTTACAATGCTTTTTTAGTCAAACTGGCTGGCTCAAACAGAATTGTCTCCCCTGGATGTCTCACTCACAGCTGGCAGAGGATTATTTACCATGGCAACGGAACCCAGAGCAGGGAGAGCTGCTGAGGACTACAAATCGCATCACTGTGATTAGTACTAGTTCAGTTAAAAAAGAGGAGGACTGAGCTGGCCTTTAGAAAAACTTGCTGCTATGGGCTGTATATAACTAATTTAACCCTGTCACTGTTACACATGGGATGAGTTTGGCCCTTTGAAATGAAGCTTACTGAAAATTTCAAAATAAAAGCCCTTGAAAATTTTACATCAGGTCATTGCTTTTTGAGCGTTATATGACTGATTTAATCCAATGACTGTTACACATGGGATGACTTTGACCCTTTCAAATGAAGCTTAACAAAAATTTCAAAATAAAAGCCTTGGGAATTTTACATCATGTAATTGCTCTTTTGGCTTTATGTGACTGGTTTATCCAAAGCACTCTTACACATTGGATTAGTGTGGGCATTTAATATGAAGCTTACTGCAAATTTCAAAATAAAAGCCTCAAAATGCCCCTCTGGACAGTGCACACGCCAGAGTAGTGATATCATTCTGCATTATCTGTTTATCCGAGGTTGGGGAACTGCCTTGCGCAGCAAAGCAGTTCATTAATAACCTTTTAGCTTAAATAAGCTATTTTTCTATTTTTCAGACTTATTAGCCATGTTTAGTATACTTAATGGAGTAAGTAAATGACAGTAAACATTCTAATGATACCCACATGCTACTGAAAGTATTTATGCTTACATTAGCATATTTGCTCATTTAGCTAATACACTTGCTTTATCATACTGAATGTTGCATGTCCAGCTTACTTAACATTCTTGTGATTCTCCACATGCTATTGATTACATTGCAGCTTTCTTTAGCATTGATGCAAATTCTTAGCATCAGAGCAGCTGGGTCCAAACCGGCGGGCACACTTTGGCAGGCCCCAGTTAAATTTCTTCAGGAATTTTCTAGTTGTTGGGGCCTGCCCTATAATCATAAGGAGAGCAGTGACTGACTTGCGAAGCAAGTCAGTCACTACCTCCATACGATACATGTAAACACCTATTGTTCTACACCCAATAGAATGTTTCTTTTATATTTATTTATTATTCTTCCGTTACCGTTAATGCGGCTCGTGCCGCTCGAGCCCACCCACAAAGTGGTATCAAAGCGTCTATTACTTTTGGTGGGATTTGGAGTTACCATGGCGGCGTAAAAGCAACGACCCCAAAATCACTGAGCTCACCAGGTGCATCTCGTCAAGGGGCAGGCAACCAGTAAATCCTGAAAATACCCTATTTTGAGGATTTTCTGTGTCCATTCAAACTTCATTTTGTAGAATCGTCCGTGATCTCTTTTAAAGTGAAGACAGCACGTCAATATGTATTATGGTTTGTCCACAACTTCTTTCTAAGCGACCCAAAGTTTTTGATTTTTGGAAAAATCAGAGTGTGAAACCGCTCCGCTAGAATGAGAGTCAGGCGACATTTTGACCCCAAATCATTTTTTAACTCGCCCTCACGCTCACAAATATTGCATGATTGGTATCAAACTTGGTCATGACATTGATCGCGTGCCTGCTCCGGTCAAATGTTTTCAAAAATTATCTAAGCGCTTACAGTTTTCTCTCCAGGTGCTTCAGAGCAAAGTCATGCGCCAGGGTAGCAGACAGATCTCACTGATTCACTTCCATGTATTTCTGAAAAATTTCAGACCTTGGCACACACTTTTTTATCTCATCGCTGTTAATACTGTGAGTGAGGTAGAGATATGAATAAGCGGGACTATGTGAGGGCGACAAATAGCCCTCTCATATGCTTCAAGCGGTTTTCGAATATGTATTACGGTTCCCGAGCAGGAAACAGTTTTTGCAATGCTTTTTAGTCAAACTGGCTGGCTCAAACAGAGAATTGTCTCCCCTGGATGTCTCACTCACAGCTGGCAGAGGATTATTTACCATGCAGCGGAACCCAGAGCAGGGAGAGCTGCTAAGGACTACAAATCGCATCACTGTAGTTCGAACTACTAGTTCAGTTAAAACAGAGGAGGACTGAGCTGGCCTTTAGAAAAACTTGCTGCTATGGGCTGTATATAACTAATTTAACCCTGTCACTGTTACACATGGGATGAGTCTAGCCCTTTGAAATGAAGCTTACTGAAAATTTCAAAATAAAAGCCCTTGAAAATTTTTTACATCAGGTCATTGCTTTTTGAGCGTTATATGACTGATTTAATCCAATGACTGTTACACATGGGATGACTTTGACCCTTTCAAATGAAGCTTAACAAAATTTCAAAATAAAAGCCTTGGGAATTTTTACATCATGTAATTGCTCTTTTTGGCTTTATGTGACTGGTTTATCCAAAGCACTCTTACACATTGGATTAGTGTGGGCATTTAATATGAAGCTTACTGCAAATTTCAAAATAAAAGCCTCAAAATGCCCCTCTGGACAGTGCACGCCGGGCGAATGCAGTGATATCATTCTGCATTATCTGTTTATCCGAGGTTAGGGAACTGCCTTGGCAGCAAGGCAGTTCATTAACGATAACCTTTTAGCTTAAATAAGCTATTTTCTATTTTCAGACTTATTAGCCATGTTTAGTATACTTAATGGAGAAAGTAAATGACAGTAAACATTCAAATGATACCCCACATGCTACTGAAAGTATTTATGCTTACATTAGCATATTTGCTCATTTTAGCTAATACACTTACTTTATCATACTGAATGTTGCATGTCCAGCTTACTTAACATTCTTGTGATTCTCCACATGCTATTGATTACATTGCAGCTTTCTTTAGCATTGATGCTAATTCTTAGCATCACAACGCTGGGTCAAACCGGCACACTTTGGCAGGCCCCAGTTAAATTTCTTCAGGAATTTTCTAGTATATTTTATTCTTCCGTTACCGTTAATGCGGCTCGTACCGCTGCGAGCCCACCCACAAAAGTGGTATCAAAACGTGCGGCTCGATCCGGTGAGGTGTGCTATTACTTTTGGTGGGATTTGGAGTTACCATGGCGACGTAAAAAGCAAAACGACCCCAAAATCACTAACTTGAGCTCACCAGGTGCATCTCTAAATGCGTCAAGGGGATGAGGCAACCTCTAAATCCTGAAAATACCCTATTTTGAGGATTTTCTGTGTAAATCATAACTTTATGTAAGCATATTCAAACTTCATTTTGTAATCGTCCGTGATCTCTTTTAATGAAGACAGCACGTCAATATGTATTATGGTTTGTCCACAACTTCTTTCTTTTACCCAAAGTTTTTGATTTTTGGAAAAATCAGAGGTGAAGGTCAGCCCGCTAGAGTGAGAGTCAGAGCGACATTTTGACCCCAAATCATTTTTTAACTCGCCTCACGCTCACAAATATTGCATGATTGGTATCAAACTTGGTCATGACATTGATACGCGTGCCTGCTCCGTCAAATGTTTTCAAAATTATCTAGCGCTACAGTTTTCTCTCCAGGTGCTTCAGAGCAAAGTCATGCGCCAGGGTAGCAGACAGATCTCACTGATTCACTTCCATGTATTTCTGAAAAATTTCAGACCTTGGCACACACTTTTTTTATCTCATCGCTGTTAATACTGTGAGTGAGGTAGAGATATGAATGGCGGGACTATGTGAGACGACAAATAGCCCTCTCATATGCTTCAAACGGTTTTCGAATATGTATTACGGTTCCCGAACGGGAAACAGTTTTTTGCAATGCTTTTTTTAGTCAAACTGGCTGGCTCAAACAGAGAATTGTCTCCCCCTGGATGTCTCACTCACAGCTGGCAGAGAGGATTATTTACCATGGCAACGGAACCCAGAGCAGGGAGAGCTGCTGAGGACTACAAATACGCATCACTGTAGTTCGAACTACTAGTTCAGTTAAAACAGAGGAGGACTGAGCTGGCCTTTAGAAAAACTTGCTGCTATGGGCTGTATATAACTCATTTAACCCTGTCACTGTTACACATGGGATGAGTCTAGCCCTTTGAAATGAAGCTTACTGAAAATTTCAAAATAAAAGCCCTTGAAAATTTTTACATCAGGTCATTGCTTTTTTGAGCGTTATATGACTGATTTAATCCAATGACTGTTACACATGGGATGACTTTGACCCTTTCAAATGAAGCTTAACAAAAATTTCAAAATAAAAGCCTTGGGAATTTTTACATCATGTAATTGCTCTTTTTGGCTTTATGTGACTGGTTTATCCAAAGCACTCTTAGACACTGGATTAGTGTGGGCATTTAATATGAAGCTTACTGCAAATTTCAAAATAAAAGCCTCAATATGCCCCTCTGATAGTGCACCGCCGAGGCGGTGCAGTGATATCATTCTGCATTATCTGTTTATCCGAGAGTTAGGAACTGCCTTGCAGCAAGGCAGTTCATTAGCATTAGCCTTTTAGCTTAAATAAGCTATTTTCTATTTTTCAGACTTATTAGCCATGTTTAGTATACTTAATGGAGTAAGTAAATGACAGTAAACATTCTAATGATACCCCACATGCTACTGAAAGTATTTATGCTTACATTAGCATATTTGCTCATTTTAGCTAATACACTTACTTTATCATACTGAATGTTGCATGTCCAGCTTACTTAACATTCTTGTGATTCTCCACATGCTATTGATTACATTGCAGCTTTTTAGCATTGATGCAAATTGTTAGCATCAGAACGCTGGGTCCAAACCGACGGGCACACTTTTGGCAGGCCCCAGTTAAATTTCTTCAGGAATTTTTCTAGTTTTTGCCCATAGCAATGCATAGGAGAGCAGTGACTGACTTGGCAAGTCAGTCACTGCTCCATGCATTGCATGGCAGGCACCTATTGTTCTACACCCAATAGAATGTTTCTTTAATACATTATTTATTATTCCGCTCATGAATGCGCTCGCATCTGCTAGCCCACCCACAAAAGTGGTATCAAACGTGCGGCTCGATCCCGGAGGGAGCTATTACTTTTGGTGGATTTGGAGTTACCATGGCGACGTAAAAGCAAAAAACTAATTCAAAATCACTAACGAGCTCACCAGGTGCATCTCGTCGTCAAGGGGACGAGGCAACCAGTAAATCCTGAAAATACCCTATTTTTGAGGATTTTCTGTGTCGACCTAACTTTAAGTAGAAACGCCAATCAAACTTCAATTTGTAGATACGTCCGTGATCTCTTTTAAAGTGAAGACAGCACGTCAATATGTATTATGGTTTGTCCACAACTTCTGTCTAAGCGACTCCAAAGTTTTTGATTTTTGGAAAAATCAGAGGTGAAGGTCAGCCCGCTAGAGTGAGAGTCAGAGCGACATTTTGACCCCAAATCATTTTTTAACTCGCCTCACGCCACAAATATTGCATGATTGGTATCAAACTTGGTCATGACATTGATACGCTGCCTGCTCCGGTCAAATGTTTTCAAAAATTATCTAGCGCTTACAGTTTTCTCTCCAGGTGCTTCAGAGCAAAGTCATGCGCCAGGGTAGCAGACAGATCTCACTGATTCACTTCCATGTATTTCTGAAAAATTTCAGACCTTGGCACACACTTTTTTATCTCATCGCTGTTAATACTGTGAGTGAGGTAGAGATATGAATGGCGGACTATGTGAGACGACAAATAGCCCTCTCATATGCTTCAAACGGTTTTCGAATATGTATTACGGTTCCCGAACAGGAAACAGTTGTTTGCAATGCTTTTTTTAGTCAAACTGTCTGGCTCAGAGAATTGTCTCCCCCTGGATGTCTCACTCACAGCTGGCAGAGAGGATTATTTACCATGGCAACGGAACCCAGAGCAGGGAGTTGTGAAGATCGAACGGGGGGGGGGTGTTCGTGCGTGCGTTGTGAAGATCGAGAGGTGTTCGTATGCGTGCGTTGTGAAGATCGAGCGGGGTGTTCGTGCGTGCGTTGTGAAGATCGAGCAGAAGTCGGGGTGCGTATGCGCTAGAAGATCGAACGGGGTGTTCGTGCGTAGAAGATCGAGGCAGAAGTGTTCGTATGCGTGCGTTATGAAGATCGAGGGGGTGTTCGCGTGCGCGCGTTATGAAGATCGAGCGAAGTGTTCGTGCGTGCGTTGTGAAGATCGAACGGGGGGGGGGGTGGGGGGGTGTTCGTGCGTGCGTTGTGAAGATCGAACGGGGGGTTGGGTGCGCGCGTTGTGAGGTGGCGCATGACTCAAACCTCGGCATCCGGTGTACGATTTTCAAAATAAAAGCTCCTCCATACTCAATACATAGAACGGACATATTTAATTATTTCTTGCGCGGCCCGGTACCAATTGGTCCGCGGCCCGGTGGTTGGGGACCACTGCTCTAGATGACGGAGCAGGAACAGATGGGCAGTCGGGCCTCGTCAGGTGAGATCATCACTGGCACAAATTCCCAGGAGTAAAATTCTGGAGGTTATTTCTACATCAGCCCTTGTAAAATGAACAGCAGTCCTTTATTTAGTCTACATTGACTTTAAAGACACCATTTCTGTCTGCCAGTAAAGGATCCCTCGGGCTTTCGGTTTTGTTTCTGGGTCTTTGTTTTTATGCCCTATGCTAATCATTTTCAGTTTTGCAATCAACTACTTCAAACTACTGGCCTTATAAGGAGCAGCAGTAGGCAGGAAGGACTTTGTGTCCTTGTGTTTGGGGAATTGGAGTGGTCTGATCTGTCTGTGTCAACCTCTTTTAGAGGGTTTCTGGGGAATTTTATGTTGCTGGTAAGTTAACTGATGTGACTCATCCAGAGTCCCCAAGGGGCTCAGTCACTTCCAAGAAAAGCACATAGTGTTGGTTGCTGATGATGTTGCTACACATATGGGATCAACAGTTACACCTCCACTTAACCTCCATACAGCAGAGTGAGTTGCTCACCACTTTACGATCAGATCATCATGGCTGATTTGTAGCGGGTGAGGCAGAGGAAGAAAATGATGAACAGGCAGTCTGTAGTCACCTGTACAGACATTCATTACTTTTTTTTTTTTTTTCATACATCCTATTTGTCATTTGTTTTGGATCTCTGCCAGAAAGGAAGGCCAAACCAGGCCTATGAAGCTTTTAATGGGGACATTGTGAAGCCACAGATATGTAAAGCCTGCCAGAGATTATAATTGTGTAATGAGTGCTGGGTTGGATCAACAAAAGCCTTTTTGTCGTTTTTTTGTTTTGTTTTCAGAGACGTCTTACACTTAACTAAAGCCATCAGTAAAGTTGCACTTGCTTCTTTTGTAAAACAGTCAAGGGACTAAAACAAAAGGATTCACTTTGTTTAATTTTAGCTTTTGGTTTCAGTGAATATACCTGCTCTGTGAGTCCTTTACTATAAAGAACTTGCAGTGTCGGTTTCTGATGTTGGCGACTTGGGCAACTGCCCAGAGCGGCATCTTGTGAAGGGGGGGGGGAGCTGGCAAATTTGTCCATGGACAGGATAGTGCTGATGTCATCTGTTATCAAACTTGGTGTAGAACTAAGATTGAGTTACTTGTAACTTTATTAAAATGGGACAAATGTACTCGGCTCCCTTTTTGTTGCTTCTTTTAATCACTTGTTCCTCCTCTGGATTCTAGGCCGAAATGAGCTGATAGCTCGCTACATAAAGCTTCGAACTGGGAAGACACGTACTCGCAAACAGGTAAGCACAGATATTTCTGGACAATACGCATATTTCCAGCTGTGTTTGGTAGAACATTACACATGTTTAGTCACACACAAAAATGGATGCCACTGATCTTGGTTGTTTCTAAATTGAAAGCTCCTCCTTTTTGTTTTCATGGGGCTTGGACCCAAAGGTATCTAGTCACATTCAAGTTTTGGCACGTAAGCGGGTACGTGAATACCAGGCGAGCATCAAGGTGGGTTCCCGTGGCATCAACCCTCTTTATCCTCTGTAGTTACATTCCTCCTTCTTTTCTCTGTTTCCTTCCATCCTTTTCCCTTCATCCTGTCTTTCTTCAGGTCTCTAGTCACCTGCAAGTGTTGGCCAAGAGAAAGTCTCGTGAATTTCAGTCTAAGCTGAAGGTACACAGGCGTACTGACTTTGCAGTTCTGGCAGCGTTGTTCTGCATGTCGCTCAAATCTTACTAAACCTATTGTATTGTAATGGAGTTAAAATAAAAAATGCTTGTTGGTTGTTAAAGCTCCAACTGCAGATTGGTCATAGTTCAGACCACAAGGACTGTCACTGGTCAGCTCTTGCAAACCTTCTTCTCTCCTAAGACTGCATGCTGTGAAACTGTGGGATACACCTTTAGATTTGTTAGTAATCAACTAATTTGCATGGCTGCATGTCAAATTAATTCAGGCTCTGTAGCGTTGCTCTGCTGCCTCTGCTCTTGCTTTTAGATGCATGAGAGTAAAACCATAATTTGGACTCGCAGTTAATAATGCAGAAGTGAAGCCATGCGCACATTTAGATACAGTTCTTTTTTTTTTTTTTCTTTGTATCACAAGTATCTTGTTTGCTTGCTGGCTGTAGTTTTGTTATTGTTGCTCATGGGGAAGGAACCCCTTTATTTTGTGGCTTTTCAAGGGTTTAGATTTTTTGCTAAGAGTTTTTGTCTTTGCATGGGAGTTTGCTGGCCTCCTCATTTCGCTCAGGACATCTGGGAGATAATTGCATGAGATTACATTGCTTGGTTAGTTTATCTATGTATATGATAAAGTGCATTCATGCCTGCAAACACAAACACACACACTAGGAAAGACATTGTAAAATTCCTCCCACTGAAGGTTACACTTTGAAGAAAAACCTGATCTCTCTTCCCATTCTTGAGTATATTTTTTCCTTTTCTTTCTTTCCTTTTTTTCCTGTTTGTCCCTTGAGCGTAGTGTTGTCTACCATCATTTTGCACTGACTTCTTCCTTCTTAAAAATTTAATACATTTGTGGATGTAAGCACCCTTTAGAACGGATTAAGAATGGGCATTTATCATATCTTTTATCTGGAAAAAAAGTATTATAAGAATTTATCTTTATGACAAATCCCAATTATTGGAATTTGCTTTGAAAACCCCACAAAATGGCTGTGCTGTTGGGATTTTTATGTTTACTATTTTCTCCATTTTTGATTCCGTAAGAACGTCAATAAGTAACAATAATTTAAAAATGCGATAGAATGCAGTTACAGTTTCCATTGAGGTTGTACATACATACTGTCACTTTTACTGTTGTCCCAATAAATGCCACAAAATATCTTAAAAGTTTAAAAGTCACAAAAGTTTTTCATATCACTCACCCTTGATTTGTTAGTTTTCTTATATGGTAAAAGGTTTTAAATTTAGTGTGTGCTTGAGTTTATTCTTAAACCTTCCAGTGAAATATTTAGACTTCTTCATTTTGTGGTTCATCATTTAGAAGCTATTGGTAAATTATTCCAACCTAATTTCAACAACGTCTTCACTCATTACACACCATGTTAGTCAGACATTTTCAAGTCCAACAAAACAAACACTTCTCATGAAGACTGTCAACACAACTGCCAATACAAACTTTCCTTTACTGCGTTATTATTATTATTACTGCTGAAAGTTTCGACTCGACATAGATTTCCTTTCTGCCACATTTTGGGCTCTTTGGGCATAATGAGTTATTTAAAATCCCAACATTTGTGAGGAGTTCAGAGTAACCCAGAGTGATGACTGCCCCAAAGAGTGTTTGTGTTACCCAACATTTGTCCCCTTCATTTTGAGTGTACTAAATTGAATTTATTACATGTCTCTTTTGCCGTAGGCCATGAACTTGGTAAGTTTTTGGTTACACAACTCCAGTTCTCTGCTTCAGGCTTTTGTTGTGCTGTGTGGTTGGCATTACATTTTTATTACTGCTAGTTCATATTGCAGCTCTACTGCCATACTGAAAAACTCTACTCATTGCTTTTTTTGTTTTTTGTTTTTTTGTTTTAGTGGCTTTAGCTAAGTGCTGGTGATGGTTTAGCTCTTTCAACTTGGTATGCTTCCAGCTTTTGCTTCTTAGCTCTGCTTTGCTGTCTTTCATGTCTTATCCTTTATAGTAACTGCATCTTGCTGACCTTAAGTGAATGTTGGCTGGCCTACTGGATAAGATGATCCTTTAAAAGTTGTCTGCCCTTTATGTTAACCTACATTGAAATTTATGTTTGTTTGTTTTTTTACCATTGTGTATTACTCTGTGTGTGTCTCTTCTTTCATTTAGGATCAGGTATCCAAAGATAAGGCACTCCAGACAGTGGCCAACCTGTCGTCGGCTCAGATTGTGTCAGCGAGTGTAATGAAACCTCAGACTCCCTTCCCTCCACCAGTCAGAGTGAGACACACACTAAGGGTGCTCCAGTTGGCAGGCCCTCATTGACAGTTATTTGTATCGGTTGATTTTAATTGATGGTCACTGAAAATGTTGGATCAGAAAATTCAGGCAGGTATTTTAAAAGAGAATGTACCTTTTTTTTTAAAAAAAAAAGCATTAGGCAGATTCCACCAGAGGGCAGCAGAAGTACTTAGAAGTAACAGACTAACTGTAGTCTATTTAGCTTGTTCTTTCAGCGGATCTCATCCGTCCATCCATTTTCTGTACATTTTTTGTTCCTAGAGGGGTTGGGAGGGTTGATGGTGCCAATCTCTAGCTAACGTTCCGGGCGAGAGGTGGGGCTCACACTGGACAGGTCGCCAGTGTGTCGCAGGGCAACACAGAGACAGACAGGACAAACAACCATTCACACACACACTCACACACACCTAGGGAGAATTTAGAGAGACCAATTAACCTGACAGTCATGTTTTTGGACTGTGGGAGGAAGCCGGAGAACCCGGAGAGAACCCACGCATGCACAGGGAGAACATGCAAACTCTGTGACGAGACCCTGGGCTGGGAATCAAACTCTTGGTGCAAGACAACGGTGCTACCAACTGTGCCACTGTGCAGCCCCCTTTCAGCAGATCTTAAGAAAAGAAAAAAAATCCCACACTTTTAAATGCATCCAGACAAGTTTCTGTCTGTCAATTTGTCCATCCATGTCACAGTTTAGGATTTTATTTTTTCTTATTCGCTAATTTTGGAAATTACAGTATGGAGAAGGATTGATTGATTTATTTATTTTGAATATGTGTGAAAACCCTGGATATTATGAGCAGAAAAAAGTGATGCAGACCAGTACTGATCACAAATGAAGAATTATTCTTTAATACGTAGAAAACAGCTCAGTATCTTTGTTTTTATGAAGTTTTCTAGTGGCACCATCTGAGTCGCTCTGTTATCACAAGTTTAACCAAGATTTCCCCAACAAATTAGTTTGGCTTAAATGAAAGCTGAGCAGATGTGGAGCCTTAATGCTCAGCAGTCAGAGAAAAACAAAACAATTTGAAGCAATGTCTAAATTACTTGATTGGTTTTTAATAACCCTGACGACATGTAGTCAACTTTGGGACATCTCTTGATTCAGTATCTGTCTCAGCAGATCCTGCTGTTCGTAATTGACAATCGACTCCTGATTGGAGCACCCTTAACAAAAACTGGACACGCTCAACTTTTCTTTTTATTTAATGTTCCTGCTGAAATCTAAATGCTCTATGACTTGTTTCCATTCTGTCTTGTTGCTCAGTACTGGCCCGGCCCTGTCCCAGGACAGCCTGGACATTCTCAGGAGTAAGTCTGGCAGGAAAAGTCGGAGCTTCATAATTTTATAAATTTCTTCCTTCCAACTGTTTTTCTTCATTTTCAATTCTTAACATTTATAGCATCAAGCCCTTTGCACAGCCTCCGTACACTACACTACCAGCGCCTGTCCCTCCACCAATCAGTAAGGCTCCATATCCAACCCTTGATTTACCTATTGTATCTACTTCCAGATAAATGTTTCTTTTTTTCTGTGCGATTGCACAACAGGTTATGAGACGTTGCCGCCACCTCGGCCTACAGCGATCGCTGCTCCTGTGTGGCAAGACAGAACCATCGCTTCTGCAAAACTACGTTTACTCGAGTACTCTGCTTTTATGGAGACTCAAAAAGACAGAGAGACGGTACTTTGTGATAACGAAAAAAATGTATGTAGAAGAGAAAAAAAAAAAAGCTGTGTTCTTCTCTCTGACTTTCATGTTTCTTTCTGCAGTATAAACACCTTTTTGTTCACATTGGACCATCAAATCCAGGCTACAGCGACCCGGTTTTGGAGTCTATAGATGTGAGGCAGATTTACGACAAGTTCTCAGAAAAGAAAGGAGGCCTGAAGGAGCTGTACGAAAAGGGGCCTCACAATGCGTTCTTTCTCGTTAAGTTCTGGGTTAGTACATAAAGAGAGTCATTGTTTCTGAGAGTTGAGGGGAAAAAAAAATAAAAAAATCAATGAGAGGCTAATCACACAACATGAGATACCACCAGACAGATAATATTTAAGTAGGATATTTTGGAGCTCTGTCTTTCATGTTATTAATCAAAAACTCAATAAGAAATGTCAACGCAACACTGAGCCACACTTTTTTTCTGATACACAGTGTAATTAATGAGCTTCCGTAGCTATTATTTGTCATCGGGAGCTTCTTTATTTATTTTTTGGCTCGGTGTTCCTGTTCCAGGCGGATCTGAGCGGCGACATCGAGGAGGGCCCTGGCGCATTTTATGGAGTGAGCAGCCAGTACAGTGGGACCGAAAGCATCTCCATCAGTGTTTCCACAAAGGTTTGCTCCTTCGGAAAACAGGTGGTGGAGAAAGTTGAGGTGAGAAAAGCCACTGTTCTGATGTAGGGAAATAACTTGGGGTGGGGTTTCATACACGCTTATATGTTTGTGTGTGGTTTTTTCATGCAGACAGAATTTGCTCTATTAGAGGGAGGAAAGTACATGTTCCGCATCCATCGTTCACCTATGTGTGAATACATGATCAACTTTATCCACAAACTCAAGCATCTGCCAGAGAAATACATGATGAACAGTGTACTTGAGAACTTCACCATCCTGCAGGTATTTTACTAAATCTGCTATAATAGCTAAAAACAAATGACAGAAATATAAACATAAAAGGTGAGAACGGCTCCCAAGCTGGGAACTGCCAACACCATGTGAGTGCACTCAGGCTTGTCAGAAAACGGAGAGCATAGCAGCAGAAGTCTGGAACCTCTTTTAGGGTCTAAAAGACAATAAGCCGGCTTTGTTTAACAAATATTGAAAGACATTTCTACGAGAAGAAAAAGAGGGTGTTTAGCATGTCAAATTTCCTCAGTCACCTTCAACACAATCATGATTTTGATGGCGTATTCAAAGGGTTTCAAGACATCTGCGATGCTACAGACTGTACCAACAAGCTAGTCCCCAAGAAGCCATTAGGACTCAAATTCATTGGCGAAGCTTTTGATGAAACAAGAACATTTGCCTGAGGGGATAGAAGGACTAAAGTGATTAAAGATCTCATAAAGGGAATGACTGCAATTGTCGACCTGCTCTTTATCGTCGTCGAAGTGAGACCAATTTCAAGGCATCATATTGTAAAATCAAATTTCCAAGTTTGATATATACAGTATTTTTTATAACAGAAAGTAATGAATTGTGGTATGAAACGGCATTATATGCCTGGAAAATACATACAGTGATACCTTCCCTTTAAACTGCAGTGATCGAGACTGTAGCATTAAATTTACTTGTAAGAGGAAAATGGCTTGTTTTTATAGAGTTTATATTTAACAAGGTCTAGCTTCAAAACAGATTTCAGTAGTTTCCTAGAACTTGTTAATAATTGTTATGCGATGTTATGCGAAATTTTATTCACTAGAATTCAGTAAGTTTAGTTCAGCAGGTTAAGTGCAAAAACAATTTACTCTCATACCAGAAGCAAAACACACCAACATCACTCCAATTTTCTTCAACCTACTTAAGTTTAATTCATACTTAATGTATTCTCTTAAATTTACTGTTTACCATAAATTATTACTGTTAACCTCCCAAATCCTTACCTTCCTGTTGTCCTTTTGGTCCTTTACCAGGTGGTGTCCAACAGAGAGACCCAGGAGACTCTGCTGTGCATTGCCTTCGTGTTTGAAGTGTCCACAAGCGAACATGGAGCTCAGTACCATGTGTATCGCCTTGTGAATGACTAGCAGCATGTCTGGCGCAAAGACTCATCTGACTTTTGATACAAATGGCTTAAAAACACTATTTCCAGCTCGGCACACAGAGCCCCAACTCCTTTACTCTGAACACACTCTTGTCTTTTAATTTTAAATTTTTTTTTTTTTTTTTATTAGACCAACCGTCACACTTTAGTCATACCTTTTGCTTGTTTGATGTGCACATTTTTCAGGTGGCAAACAGAGCAAACGGCAACATCCCACAACGTGCCAACTGTCATTGCTTTACTTTCCCTTCGTTTTCTGTTTTGTTTGCTTTCTAAGTTAGAAACATGAGTTTATTGACATGGAGTAAAACACTGCAGAAAAGGAAAGAATTGGGGAAAAACGGTCTCTAAACTCCATCCGGGACTTTTTGTTACCTGTTAAAGCATCTTTGATCAGCGGGATTGATGCTGCGGTAAAGCATGTTTTTAACATCGTAGACGAGACTGACGTAAGACGAGTTTAAGCATACGTTTTCTAAACAAATGATTTTAGTGAGTGTTATTGTAACCTGCCACATTGGCGTCTTTTATTGCTTCTGTATCTTTGAAAGGTACAAATTCTGTTACGTGAAAATCATGGACTTGTAATCGATTTGATCAAAGATAGGATGATCTTATTGCAGATAGTCTGCCTTGTCTCAGACAATAATGCACTACATGTAAAGACGTGCATGTCGTATTTATTTTTTAAACACTATAATGTAAGGAGAAAGCAATATTATAGAAGCTTTAGCTTAATTGTTTTCAGTGACGCATACTGCGGGGAGGTAAAACCTTTTGGAAGACTGGCTCCAAATAACAAACGTCAAATTAGTTTCACACTTTTTTATTAATAAAATGTATTTTTATTTTTTAAAGGAAAAAGGTTCATAAACAAAAAGACTGTCTTTACTCTGACTGTGTGGGCTTGCTGGAGTTTTTCTACCTCCACATGAGTTAAAGATAAGAATGTGCTAAGCTGAGGAGCACTGATGTATAGGATGTGTACACTACATTTGTAATGGTACTATGTTTAAGCCAAAACAATAAGATGCGTTTTGTAAGGTATTTCTTTTGTATTTTACCAACACAGTGAGAAAAAATATGATAAAAGATGGATGTATAGGTTGGGTCTTGATGTATGTATGGTACAGATTACATTATTATCACTCTTAAGTGCATTTTTTGGGTAGACTTTTACCTGTCAACACTAACAAACTCCATCTGACACTCTTGTAAAATATCTTTGAAACTGGTACACATGACTTTTCACTCTATTATATATAGATATAGGTATATATCTATATATAAAAACAAGAGGACTGGTTCTGTTTAAAATTTCATTTTTATTGTGGAGTCGACAAAAAGTGCTGCATTTTTACTGTCTTTGCATCATAATTCCTTTATTCAAATCCTCCCAAAGAATAAAATCTGTGCCTCTAAGCTGTACCAGTAAATTCACATGTTGTTTGAGTCAGAGCGAGGAGACAAGTTATCATTTTTAATGGATTTTCAAATAAAAATCTAAAAGTTAAGTTCTTCATTTACTGTATTGTTTTAAACTTGGCAAAAAAAGGGATTTGTGGTTACCTGCTTGGTGTCCAGTTCTATGCAAATGTTTTGCAAACCCGTGTTCATATTACAACCATAACGTTCAATGAATTTTTGAGCAGTTGTATTTGATGTACCAATATTAAGTTTGGCGTATTTGTTAAATTGATAGCAGTTATGTTTATTTTTCAGTTGCAAGAACAGCTGCAAGGTTTTGGGGTTTGTCTTTTGCCGTTGCTAGCATCTTTTTTCCCCAGTGTTTTTCTGGCCAATTTGCCTGTCCCTGTGGAAGAAAAGAATCCCCACAGCATAAAACTGCTGCCGAGATGTTTTTCCATCTACACGGTATACTCGTGGTGATGTGCTTATGTTAGTTTCCTCCCACATTAAGTTCAAAAGGTTTTAGCTTCCTTTCGTCTGAGCGGAGCACCTCCTTCCTCTTCTTCTTGGCTCTAAGTACTTTTATACCTGACCCTCCTCCCTCATTGACTTGCTAAAGGAAACTTCTGAGGACTTCACATTACTGCTGAATTTACTCTTTGAGTTTCACATTTATCGACTACTAACTAATTTGATGATTTCTGAAGGAAGTTGGTTCCACAGGATTTTATTGTTGGGTATCATAAGAGTAAACTGAGTGACACAAATGCACAGCACGTGTATTTATTTATTTTTTCTTTAGGTGAAGCAAGGAATTTTATTTAAAAAAGAAAACATCCTGAGATTTGAATATGTCTAAAAATGATTTAGCCATAGGGAAAATGTCTTTTCCCTAGAAGCATTTATTGCCATCTTAAGTTATAACAGTAGCACAAATGTAAAGTATGGAATCCTTTATATTTTAATTTGCTACAATTACCGGTAATATGACCACAAATGGTGGTATTGAAATTAATACCAGATTACATTTTAAAATGTGCAGCAATTAATGCCACAATCCACACTCAGAATAATGGAAAGTACCTTTCATTAAGCGACTTTTCATAATTGTATTCCCTGGAGAGTGCTGTACTTATTTTTTCTTCTAGGTGGTGCTATAACGTCAGGCTATCTAAGCAGTGAGTTAAATTACACCTGCCTGAAGAAGTTTACTTTCTTTGCATGCATCGTTTTAACCGGTCTCATTTAAAGATTTGCTGCTTTCATTTTTGTTTTCCCCCAGCTTGTCCTTTTATTTGATTATCCAGCACTTTAGTTAGCGTCGCCACTCCTTAAGTTTGAAGAAATTCAAAGTCTTGGCCTGGAAGGTATGAATAATCAGTTATTGGATTATTATTTATTTTTTTTACTGTTATGTTCTGGTCAGGTTGCATGCAGAAAGTACATGCACTAAAAATTGTCAGTGGCTTAGAGGTGTGTTAATCTTGTTCATGTTTGGTGCTAATGTCGCATAAACCAATGATTTTTATTTAAATTTGGCCTTGCATGCTGTTTATTCTGGCATACATTCTATAGGCATCTCAGGATTGCAAATTTTGCTGGACAATAAATTATCATAAACTTATTGTGATAAGCTCTAATGTTGTCCTTTTTGAGACTATTTTCAAGTAATATAATGGTAATGACACAATAATGAAAGAACACATTCTCAAAGATTAATAAGGTTTAAAGTCTAATGAATATTTAACACTGGAACTGGAAGACGTTTAAAAAATATCCAAAAATAAAGCAACAGAAATATCAAATGGAAAGAGTTATAAAGCCTCAGTGATAAAAAAAAAAAAAAAAGTCCTTCAAACAGGGTCTCGCTGAGACCAAACCACGAGACTGAAGACATTTGTCACAACGTTTTTGGTAAACAGAGAAAAGCAATAAATCATGCAAATGGGAAATCTTGAGCTTGTTTGCAATTAATTGATTTTCATCACAAACATTGCATGAATGGATTTTTTGCGACAGGCCTAACATTGAAGCCAATAAACAATGTGTTAAATAGCTGGGAAATGCGGCAGCGTATTGATAATATGTAATAGGTGCGGTTGCTTGGATATTTGTTATTGTTTTCTGAGTTTCCAAATAAATGTTCTGTGTTTTTATTGGCAGCCATTAACATGGTCTGTGAGGCTCCACCTACCAACACAATAGCTTTAAAGCTAATAAAGATTCACCAAAAAAAAAAAAAAAGAACACTTTATATTGCGGAACTTGTTTCACATAGTCACTACCTTAGAGAATAATAAATCTAAGAAAGTAAGAAAATAGTATTTTTGTGAATAAGGCCCTAGAACTTTTGAATCAAAGTTCTTAGTGAAATGACTCGTATCTTCTTGTCTCACAAAGGCTTTTCAAGACAAATGGAAGTGGACAGTCACCCCTCTGGGGCTTGTGACGAGTGGAAACATTTTGAGTAAACTGTAGATGGCAGGTTTGGTAAAGGATTCAAGACTCCAGTTCAGCAAAACATTAAAAAGCTGTTTCACAGTTCCTAAAGGAATCTGGACTGTGTGTGATCAGCTCTTGTTTCATGTTCAAGTAGAACATGAAAACGGAGAAGCTCAGAAAATATAAAAAAGTTTCAACACTCCATCATCTCATTCTCATGAACTCAATATTGTTTTTATTTTTTACACTTGAGATGAAGAGGTTGACTAAGGACGACATAAATGCAGCAAATACCACTGGTTGCTATTAAAAGTCCCAGCATTTTGTCAGGCCAGTTTTATGTATGTATTTTATAAATTTTTTGCATAGCTTACCATCATTAGCCATAACTGCCCAACCCAACACATTTTTCAAATGTTTTGCAGGACAATAATACAGCAACAGTAAAAAAATTGAATGATGCTATGACAAAACATAAAATTGAACAATTTTAAAAGGTCTTGTCTTCTATGCAGTTCCATTTACTAGCTTGTAATGCATCAGTGGCAGAATGTAACCTTCGCTTTTGTTGGCATCAACTCCAGTTTAGATTTTTTCTTCTTTTCTTTTTTCTTTTTTTGGAGACTCACTGGCACGTAGGGTAAGTAACAGAAACCCAGGTTTTTATTGCCTTGGTGCTGTTCAACAAAAGGGTGTGGTGGGAAACTCTTACCTGCAGAACCTTTGCCAAAACAGTCGGGTTATGCTGAAAGCATGTGTTCCATACCGTCACAGTTCCCCCTCTAACTCTTCTTTTCCTTGATCCTTTGTCTCCTTTTTTTCATTCTTTCTCCTCCCAGTCTGACTCATGCTGCCTGCCTCACGTGCAAATCGGACAGTAAGAAGTCCATCTTTTAGCAAGCCCCATTGCACTTTCAGCTGCAAATGCTCTGATAACATGTGACACCAAAAATATTTGCAGGTTCTTCATTTTAAAATAAATAGAGGTTATGCAGGCTGAATGAAGAGCACATGCAAACAAAATTTGGATGGATAATGCATGGATTTGATCTATACTAATGCACTGCAGCTCTTGCTGTGCACATAAATGTTGTCCTTTGACATAATGCAGTCCTTTTCTAATACTTTGTGTCCATCAACACACAGTTCTATCTTTGGGATTTTTTTTTTTTTTTTTTTTTTAAGAAAAAAGTTGTTTTAATTTTCACTACAGCTTTTATTCTGATGATTTGTTCAAATGATGCAATTTGCATTTATTAGCAGCTGCATCAAACGGCTCTTTGAAACTTTTATCCTCAGTTCACCTTTCAGCTGGAATAGTTTGCAAGTTAAAACACAAACACTGTGCAGTTCCGCAACGGTCCCAACAATGACATAATTAAGTATTTAAATATGCGCAGGCGCTGCAATGTAATATGTTCTGTCATGGGTTCCTCTCTCTCTCTTGCCTGTGCTCCACCCTTCATCCCCAGACCTGCATGTGAACTTTTCTTACCCCTCGAAGGGGCGCGGTCCCCGAGGGTGGAGTCCACACCTTCTGTTCTGGGAACTTTTACCATATGTGAGCTCTTTGGCTTATTCGCTGCACCCGTTGTCGCTGCGCTTCTTCATCGTGGGGCCTCCGCTCTCGTTTGGAGAACTCGTTTGGCCCACCCGCTCCAGGTCAGGGATCCGAGTCTGGGAAGATGATGGGACTGCGTTCGACCACGGACCCCGGGAGCGGGGACACCTCGCTCGTGACGCCGTCCGATAAAGAGCTGAGCTCGGGACAGCAACGTGTGCTGAACCAGGTCAACACCATTAAGAGGGGCAAATCGAAATACAGGAACGGCACGACGAGTCCCACAAGTATGGAAACCAATTTCTCTGAGTTATTTTAAGTCTCGTGGAGGAAAGTCAGTTAGAAAGTTTTCAAGTTTGGTTTTGCTGTCTAGGGAGAGGTGAGTCATTCAAATTTCCAGAAGTGTCACTCACCAAACTGGCTCCGTTCCCAGGCTTCTTTTTTTTGATTCGGTTAGGCACTCGTTTGATGTGTGGAGATGAAATCGAGGGGGTTGGCGGGGACGCTGCAATTTCTAGTCCAAACTAGTTCGGTGTGGGCGTGACTCTCGTGCACAAACGCACACACACTAAAAATGTTTACAAGACAGTTTCGATAGGTTGTGACAACAAAATAGAGTTTTCGAGTCTTAAGTTGCTTGTATTTTATAAAAGTCATGTCCGTCAGTCGACTCTAATTACTTGACGTACCCCCCGCAGGTAGCATGTCAGGAAACACACAAACATCATTAAAGCAACCCTTTTCCAGACACGCATTACGTCTGGAATTAGCTTGTCCTGCAAAACGCAGTGGTGGGAGCTGCTAAAATGTAATAGCAAGAGTACGACCTTTGCATAATCTCAAAAACAGAGTGCAGTCTATTTAGTTCTGTTTATTTTATGTTGTTATAAAAACACAGGATCGGTGTTACATGCCTACAGTTTTACTGTTTTACAGTCACTTTGAGCATGCACACAAATGTCACTAATAGTGAAATGTTTGCCATAAAAAAATAAACATGTGAGCACAACATAAAATCAGATCACATGAAATAATTCAAAATTGGCTAATTTGTTCTAGAAATGAAAATCAAATGAAAACTGTTACAAGTTCTGTTGCTGTAGGTTTACTGATTGCATGCATTTTTACAAGATACTTTTTTGTTGGAAGCTAGAAATTAAATCCTTAATTTTATCCCAGTTTGAAAATAAACTGCAAACTCGTGTTTTTATGCTTTATTCAAATTATCTTTGAATGTTTTCAAAGATAATTAATTGGTGTGTTCACAGTTCTCAAACTCTGAATTATGGGAAGAAATAAGGATTGGAGCCACACACAGACATCTGAGTTCACAGGCCTGCTTTTAACTTTAATATCTGGGAGCTCACCTTAACCATTCAGAGTTCCATACAGAAATGGAAAATCAATGTATATACAAATTCACAATGCAGCAACAAACATCATAATAATAGACATTTGCCTCCCTGAATTGAGTCAGTTCTATCACACCAGTCGGTCAGATTACGGAGAAACGTTTAGCTTGTTTTAAGGGACCATGTCATATGGTCTTTGTTTAAGGTTTTGAGGTGCAGAAGCTGCAGAAATGGTTTTGCTTGATTGTTCAAAGTTAGAGGAAAACCAGTTTGTGCTTATTCGTAAACAAAAAACAAAACGGAGAATTGTGTGTGTGCACACATTAAAATTGTTTTAAACCAGTACCTATTCTGTTTAAGTCAAATTTGTGTTTAGCTTAAAACAACCTATAAAAGTTGTCTGGCTGACTCTACTGCAAGACTTTGCTTTATGTTTTTTGTTTTTTTTTTCAAATATGCAGCACTTTTTTTCTATCATGAGAGTTTTACTTAAAATCGTCCACAGTTAAAACAGCAAATTTTAATAAAAGAAAATATTTCATTTCACTCCTCAAATGCTCAAATACCTATTCCTAATTTCAACACACATTAGTAAAACAAACTTTTACTAATGTGTTTATTTTAACTTCATTTAGCCTTAAAGGCATTTTTCTTTATACCAGATAGTCTTTTTTTTTTTCCTCCACTCTGAATAATTTGGTGATTAAGGAAGCAATTTTTCAAGCAGAAATCTTGTCTCTTGGCCCAGAACAGCCGTGAGTCTGTTGTCTTGAGTCCGAGACCTCATCTCATCTCTCTACGACCTGATTACAACAGCCATCCTCTTGATTCTGGCTTGATTTCATGTCTGTTTTTCGTTCTAGCTTTAGAACTATCGGACTATTAAAATAAAAGCCATATCTAAGGCTTGGAGTATATGCATAAACATGTTGATTTATATATATATATATTTAAAGGATTCAGTGGTTTGACTTTCTTATTTCTCTTTAATTTCCACAGGCCCTACTCCACAGACTTTAAAAACCTCTGACTTTGGAACGTTCCAGTATAGGGGAGCTAGCACCTACAGCCGTACCAACTCCAGCGGGTCAGCCGGTCTCCACAATAAGGTAACTGTTTCTCTCTCTGTCTCTCTTTCTGTGTCAGCATCATGTGTCGGTAATCAGAGCACAGACTTCTGCTTCTTTCAAAGACTCTACAAGAAAAGACCTTATTATAGTTCGTTAAAGTGACAAAGTTGAAGTACTTCTGTTAAATGGTTGGTTCATTTCATCTTCGTCCTTAACACTACATGATTTTTTCTCAAATATTTCATAGACCTATTGTAATGCACATGATCTCGGCCTCCATATCCTTGCAGGAGGGCAAACAACTGCTCTCCAACGATGACTACTTTTAGCTGATAAGTTGTCAATATATCACACTTAATCTTAAATGTATTCGTTATATGTAAAATAAAAAGTGATGCAGGACTTTGCTACTAAATGTAATTATAACAACTGTATAAGGTCAGGAAAAAGGTTAAAAAAATAGGGAGAGGGAAGCACCCTAATTAGCAGCGCTGTTAGTTGCGATGGCAGTGAGTCTGTGTGTCGATCTATATATATATTTATATATATGTATATATATATATGTATATATATATATATATATATATATATGTTGGATATAATTTGAAAAGAAATGTCTTACAAATTGCTGCAGCAAGTCATTAAAAGCCGATTTGGAGTGAATGGCTAGAAATAGACTTAAAATAATCAAATTGCTTTCACTGAGGAAAGGCATAAAAAAATACTAATTTGCTGAATGAGATGCTTTTTTTTCCTATTCTGTTGCCCTTATCAGAAATAAGAAGTTGAAATCCTTATTGAGGCTGTTAACCAAAACATGTTGCTGAGAAACCAATATGTAATATTCTGAGTTCACATTATGGCAGCGTTGAATGATGGACAATTTCTATTGCTGGTGAAAGCGACTTTATTTTTATAGCACCATTGATTCACAAAGTAATTGAGTGTAGTTGAGTACTGATCTGCTGTTCTGACATTTTTGTTGCCATAAACAACAAAAAAGCTCTGTGTTCTCCACATTATTTGTTATGACATTCTAGCCCTTCCAATCATTGATATTACAGAGATTTTTGCCTATCAAGAGAGATTAGAATACTTCATAATTTGAGTTAGGAGAAGCAATTAGATACTTAATTTGAAGTGTTTCAACTAGGATCCTTGAGGAACCCCTAATGCGCTCTCAAGATTAGTATTTATGATGGCTGAACATTAAAAAGTCATATCCCCTGAGCATCAGGACATTGTTTTTACTCGGAACAAGTTGTGCTCTAGGTTGAGGGTCCAGTGAAGGAGGTTTGTCTTGTTCAAGAGTGATGAAAGGTTGGAGCAGGAGATGTATTGACAAATTATGGCCACATCTGCAGTTTTGCAGGTGTCACATTGACTCATTGTGGTAAAGAAGGAATTGAGCCAAAAAGCTAAAGCCTCCATTTACTGGTCAAGTTATCTTCACCTATGGCCATGAGGCATGTATCATGATCAGTAGAACAAGATCCTGAATACAAGTGGCTGAAGTGAGCTTCTTCAATAACTCAGCTCCAGGATTTTAGTGAGGAGCTTCGTCATATAGAGTGAGCTCAGTCAGCAGCCATTGGTCCTTCGCATCTGGCATCTGAGCAGGATGCCTCAAAGACGTCTCTCTTTAGAGTAGGGGTCTCAAACTGCATTCATCTCTGCTTCAGGACACCTGACTCCAATATTAGCTCATTAGCAGAGTTCTGGAGAGCTTGACTGCATGCTAATGACTCAATGTATAGGAGAAAGGACACATCTCAAAGTTGCAGGACTCTGGCCCTTGATGAATGCAGTTTGAGACCACTGTTTTAGAGGTTTTCCATAAGTGTGCCCTCTGGGCAGATCAAAAACACACCAGAAGGACTATATACCTTATGGCCTAGTAACCATTTGGGGTCCCCCCTTAGAATGAGCCAGAGTGTGTCTATATGCAAAGGTTTGACTGAGTTTCCTTCCAAGATACATTACCTCAGTGACCCAGTCTCTGATAACTGACAGACATGAATGGCTAGATATTTGAACAAACAGAGTAGCTGAAATGCTCTGCAGAAAAACTAATTAGATTTTTTTTCATGCATGTGGTTCTCTGTTTGTTTACCTTTGTAAATAGCTGTGTAAAAAGAAAAAAACGTCACTCTCTTCTCTGTTACAAAACTCTGGATTCGATATGCGTGTACTAAGATGAACTATTCTGTAATCCAAATTTCAGTAACGTTGGCTGCAACTGTGTTTATGTGGCTCTTTGTTTGGGTGTGTGCATGTATTTATGGTATTTGGCCTGACCTGACCTGCTCACACATAAGTGAGGCATTTCTAGGGAACTTGTTGGTGTTGCCTGTTCTGATGAAGGCTCATAGTCCACACATCATGTTGTGTCATATTTTATTTATCTGCAAATATGCACATCAAGTAGAATAATTTTTAATACATTCACCTATATTGAACAGCATGTGCAACTTTATGTAGCTTATTCCCTGAAATCCAGGTAAGAATAATAATGCGCTAAAGTGAATTGCCATCATTGCTGAATTACCGTAGCAGTCCCCTAAAATGTATACACTTAATTTCCGATTTGAAAAAACAAACAAACCCAAAAACATATAATTAATATTTTACAAAAGTGAAACTTGTTTATTCAGTGGCTGATTTCAGTTTATTCTTGCCTTCAGGGACTCATTGAGCTAGAAAGATCAGTGACATTAATCTTGTAATCTCTGTAGTTTCCTGTTATTTTAGAAGCGACAGCCTCTGTAAGATAATACTTTATAAACACTGAATGTCATTGTACATGCAAGATCATTTGCCGATAGCACACGTTCCAACTTTTGGTTGCTATGGAATTATTTTAAGGTAAAATATGAGTTTGTCTTATTTGACATCTTGCCCAAAGCTGAGAAACACAACCTTAATGGGAGGCATGTTTAAAGGCTGCTAAACTGGATTAGTTCAAACTTTAAGTTTTCTCCAGAGTTGTGTTTCTTCACCTTACTGGATATCCACTGCGTTACATAGAAATTCTCAAACAGTTATAATTTAATCAGTGAATCTTACTTGATCCAACTAAGACCACATGCAACAACTCACTGTATCTGTGGATGTTTCCAAATACTGCTTTAAAGAAGTTAAAGATATTCAAACATTATGTTGAATATCTTTTTGCAATTTTTGTTATGTGTCTTGCTTTCTCAGCACCATGTGAGCTTTATAACACCAGGAGATCAACTGTGCATGACTCTTCCTATAACTTTCACATAACCTAGTTCGCCTTAATGATAAATTAAATATGTCAAAATGTCAGCTGCAGACAGATGGAGCTTTGATTAATGACTTTTCTGCAAAGAGAATTTGGATCTTTCTACACTGATGTTCATTGATCAAGTTTGACAGGAAATGGTTTCCCTGCCAAACCTTTCATTTTTGTGTAACAATGTTTGTATTGACATTTATCTTTTGTATTGCTCAGACTCTTCTGCATTTTAGTCTGTCCTACTTGGGAGTATTCAAATAATGTGTGTGGGTGTGTGAGTGTTCAAGTGCATGTGTGTTTGTGTGCTAGCCTGGCCATTAACTTCCAGTGCAAAACTGTAAAAAAAAAAAAAGAAAAAAAAAAGGGCCAATCAGCAAACAGGAGACGTTGTGAACAATTACATTGATTTTTGATTGAGTTTTAACAATGACAGCAGGGGAAATGAACAAAGCCGTTCACTACCTGTTGGCCACGCTTTCACATATTGAATTAACATTAACAAAAGTTTATGAACCAACCAAAGTTAGTTTGTGAAACTAACAAAACTAATGTATTTTGGCCGTCGTTCTGTTGTTGTCGTATCAACCTTCCAGACCTCTCAGATCTTCTGGTTTTGGTCTTCATTGCATCCCCAGAACCAGAACCAAACATGGAGAAGCAGCTTTCAGCTTCTTTGCACCTCAAGTCTCAAACTGCCTGCCAGAAAACTGCAAAACTTCCGGAAAAAAGAGTTTAGTTAATTCAAGGCTAAGATCTCACCTGTTTACAGCTGCATTTGATTAGCAGTCACTGGTTCATTGACCAACATATTTGTATGTTTTTCTGATGATTTTGATGACATTTGGCAAAGTGTAATGCTTACTGCTTGTTTCATACTTGATGGCTGTATGATGCTTTTATGATTTAAATGATTTTGAACTACCTCGACACTGAAACGTTCCCCAGATGTTCCAATAATTACGAAAGTTGTTTAATTTGAAAAATCTGATTTTCAAATAATGCCTTATAAGAAAAAGAAGGAACAGAGCTTTAAAAAACATCCATGGATCAAAAGCACTAAATACAACTTGGTTATGTATGTGGTCACAGTCCCTAGAAGACAGCATGACATCCAGCAATGGATGTCATGCTGTCTCAATAACTGACTGACTCTTAAGCTAGTACGGCACAAAGTTTTTGGCTTAGAAGGGAGTTCTCTTAGAGCAATTTGAGAATCTTTAAGAATACACCCCAGGACTTTTTGAAGTCTTCAGCCAAAGACTGTTTCATTCAGTTCTGATTTGTTTTCTCACATTTTTGGGACCATAAACAATAACTTCTGTTCTTTTCTGCCCTGCAATGTATGTAAATATTCAGAAGAGTCGAAGTCTAACAACTAAAAGTATGAAGGGAAGATTAGTCAGCTCCAACATGGAACAAGTCAACACCTCATCCTGGACAAAAAGCCCCAATGGGCTGAAACCCAGTCGGAGTGACCCCGCTTTGACTTCAGCTTCTTGTCTTGCTCCAGCACGCAGCATGGTGAGTAGTTCTTGCTTCAGTGTTTTTGCCAGATTTCAAAATAATACCAAAATAATTTTTTTAACCATTATTCTTTTTCTAGAAAGCCAAAGGGCAGATCAACTCCAGCCAAAGTCAAGTTACTAAAGAGTCCCGTTCGATAATTAATGGCCCGACTTTCACTGAGAGTCAAACACACATAGTCCGGACACCTTCCACCCAGTCTCAAACTGATGGCAAGTCGGGCACCATTAAGGTGTCCAAAATCGAGCAGTCATCCATGTGAGTTTACTTCACTCCTTGTCTTCTGCTTTGATTCATAATATTTATTAGGCATTCATTTTTCCCCCTTCTGAACACCTAATTGCCAACTCTGTCTTCAATTCCTATGTGTTTTCTGATAGGGGGAACAACGCAGAAAACACGCAAGATAATTTCACCCTAAAAGAGGCCGTTGAATATCTGTCGAGCCCTAATGAGAGCTACCAGCAACAGGGGGCCAACTATATCCAACATGTCAGCTACAGTGACGATTCAGCCAAAGCAGAGGTTGGTATACCGCATACATCCTGTTACCAGAAGGAATCGCATACAATGGAGGGTCTTTTGTCACTGGGCGAGTGGAGGCGCGTTTGCAAAAACGCAGCATTTGACATACAATGGAATGGTGTAGATCAAAGTGAATTTTCTGTGTCAATTTTTTTTCCAAGGTCAAGTGTTAAATTAGTTGCTAAATTCTCTCAAGATTTGACAGCTGATCTTCAAAGATGCTTTCTATCCATGAGTTTGAGCTATTTTGCCATGAATAATAATGAAACATTTCAGTTTAGATATGCAGACCAGGTAAACATCCAATAAAAAGGAACAGACTCAGGGGACTGCACACAAATACACGCCACACTTTTAAAAATTTTTATTTGTAATAAAGCACCGTATCCCTTTCCTTTTACTTTGCAGCTCTGCGCATACGTTGTGTTGGTTTATCACATGACATGTAAAAAGGGGAAAGAAAGGTATTTAGTGCCACCAAGGGGAAGGAGTGCTTTTGCAAGACACACTAGTGCAGGGGTCCCCAACTCCAGTTCTCAAGGCCTCCCATCCTGCAACTTTTAGATGCATCTCTGTTGAAACACACCTGGCTCAAATAAACTGCTCATTACCAGCCTATTGCAGAGCTGATTGGATGCAGGTGAGGGAATTCAGACATCATTTTGGAGCAGAGATGCATCTAAAAGTTGCAGTACGGTAGCCCTTGAGTACTGGAGTTGAGGACCCCTGCACTAGTGAATACCATTGTCAGTCTGTTCATACTTACTTGGAAATGACAGAAACTAGATTTTTAATATTTTTCCAGCTTTTTTAGCAGGATCCAAGTTTTATGTTGATTGTAAAAAAAAAAAAAAAATACAGTTATTCTCTATGATGACAGAAAATTGTCACTTCATCAAAAATGTCAGCTGTGAAAATAATCCTGACAAATCTCTCTAATCACAAACCAGAAATAACAGGTTGTCTCCCAATCACAATTTTGTGTTGCAGGTATTCCAGCTTAAGGGAATTAAGCCTTTGGTGAGGATGCTGGACAGCAGCAACTCAAGCTTACAAAGGGCTGCTTCTGGTGCTCTGAGAAATCTTGTCTACAAGAACAAGGATAACAAGATGGAAGTTCAGAAATCCGGTGGCATAGCTAAAATCTTGAACCAAATGAAGAACACAAAGTCTACTGAAACGCAGAGACAACTCGCTGGTATGGACAGCTGATTGTAATAGGATCTCAAAAATGAAGGCTGGATTTTACTGAGAAAACAGGACATTGTTATTTTGTTTTTGAATGTTATGATGATAATATGTAATTAAATTACATATTAATTGTGTCATTTAATTACTTCATTTAATTAATTATTATGTCACCTCTGATCCGTAGCATCTCAGTCTCTAAGGTGTAAATCTGGTGTGGGTATTAAATTATGGCCTACCAAATATTTAATCCCACTAGTTCTTTAGGGTTGTGGTATTGCACACAATAAAATTATGATGAATCATGCATTTCGATCTATTGGGCAGCTCTGCTTAGAATGATTTTTAATCTGAAGACACAAATACTCATTTTACTATACTTAATAGTTAAGATTTGTTGAAAGAATGATGCATTTACATATTAAAAAGGAAATGTGAGAAATGTGGGATTAGGAAAAGGTGTTTTAGTAGTTGTGTAAAATGCTGATGCATTAAAACACTGATATAAATGTATTCTTTTAAAAAGGCCTACTCTGGAACCTGTCTTCCGCTGAAGAACTGAGGACTGAACTACTTTCAACAGCACTTATCGCTCTGACTAAGAATGTGATTGTGCCATTTAGCATCCCAAAGGATGACCCAGAACATGTAGATCCAGAAGTTTTCTATTTTGCCACCGGCTGCTTGAGGTAAATATCTTTCTTCCTTCTGTGTTTGCATTTGTAACATTTTTCAGAGCATCAAAATGTATCGGGCAAAAACAAAGTTGAGTAAGTACAAACAACGGTTTTCAAATATTCCATTTATCAGGGGAACAAAGCTATTAAAAGAACATAGGGTATATGTGAAAAAGTAATTACCTCTAAACCTAAAAATTTGTCACGTTGCCATGGCTCAGCTCCTCTTTCGAGAATCGTTTATAAATTATCCACACAGAAGGATTCTTGCATATGAACAGTCTGTTTGAGGCCATGCCACACTATTTCAATCAGATATTTAAACTAATCAGATTTTTTTGAGCATATAGGACTTGCTTTTGAGCTCTGTTCAGCTGCATAATGCAAATGTGCTCGAGTTTCTGCTTGTAAACCGGTGTTTTTTTAGTGGGCATCAGAATTCATGGTTCCATTAGTTCCATCAGCAAGTTGTCCAGGTCCTAAGCAACAAATCAGTCCCAGACCATCACACTGCCACATCTCTGTTAGCTTGTTGCGATGGTGTTATGTTTATGAAATGCTTTTAGTTTTACGCCAGATAGATGTATTGGAGACAACACTTGTCTTGTCAAATTACTGAATATTTTCCCAAAAGTGTTGAGGATCAGCAAGAAGCTTTTCGACTTGTTGTTCATTCATTTTTTTGTCAGTCGTCAAAACGCTCTAAAATGAATTGTGCTCGGTTAGCCACTATTGGGATTTTACAGCTGATTTTGCCATTCCATAGGTTGGTGTGAAAATCTATTATTTCCCTGTGATAAATGCTATTATAACTTAAAAAAAAACTAAATTTTTTGGTACGTACTCAGGTTATCTTCAGCATTAAAAGTAGTTTGAACTGAAAATCTGTTTTTACATTTTCTGACAATCTGTGTGGTGCATATACATGACACCACGTAATAATGAGCAATGATTAATGATGTGCATGTAGGAACCTAAGCGGTGGCTCAGAAACGGACAGGGGAAAAATGAGAGCATGTGAAAACCTTATTGAGGCCCTGGTGACATACGTTTCATCAAGTGAGAAAGAGCGGAAACCTGATGAAAAGGTAAGCGTAAATACACACCTCATCACAATTTGTCACAATCGTTTAAATCGGGCAATGTAGTCGAGTAGTTGCCAAGAAATTATTCAGCAACCCATTTCATAGTGGTATAAACGTGCTTTTTTGTGACGAAGCTAATCAATAGGCCAAGCAATTGTGTTTTTATTCTATCTTTGGATTTGGTGTTTTACTGTGTGTTGCCTGATTTAGTGACGACTTATAATAACTGACTCCTGAACTGAATTGTTTGTGGCAACACGTGAAGTTTAATGATTCGTATGAAGTGTTGCATCACTGACCTTATCATCGAAGGAAGTCTGTCTGTTCATCAAATGCTTGTTTTATTCTTGATCCTGTTTGTTCCCATTGAATTTGGATGGCTCACTTCTCAGGATGCCTCCTACTTCTCTCCCAATTCCCGTCTCTCTTGTTTCTTACACAGTATGTGTTCATTCTACATTTTAAGCATTTTCAGAATTTTGCTTGGAAACATCCATACGCTAAAATAAGTATATGTGCATGTTCTTGGGAAAGCACTGCATGCATGTAGATTTTAATGTTCACATACATACATGGATAAGATAACGGAAACTCAAGTCAGTCTTCCCACACAGTTAGGTCCATTCTTATCCATGCTCCTGGCAAATTTAGATGTACATTTATTTTCATTTATCCCAGTCGGGACATGCATAGTTCAAAGGATAAAAAACCCCCAAAAAAACAATTTAAAATGAATATTGTATTTAAAACTGTGTTTTTGTTTATCTACATCTTTATAAGTAAAAACAATGTAGAACAATTCTTATAACCTTCTTACTAATAAAAAGAAAAATCAAATTGCTGGTCAGTCTTTTCCATGTTGCCATTAATATTTTGGGAATGAATTTTTTTGGAATGTAATTACAAGTCTTTGAGGGTTCAGATCCCTTCACAGATTCTCTGTCAGCGTGGACTCTGGCCTGACAACTCTGGAACGTTACTATCACTCCAAGTCAGAAGAAGCATATTGGTAGACTAAAATATCACTCTAAATGTACTTCTGCAAAATGGAGTATGAATAATTTTGGGTTTAAATGTACCTGCACGGTTGGAGTATTTACCAAACTTCATTATTATGTAGAATCCCTTTTATTAGTATTTCTTATTTGTGTTAATTTTGGTTCAGGGACTGTTTATGGCCTGTTGCTACATGTCTCAACTAACAAATATAGTTCTAGAAAAAAAATTACTTTAGGACATGTTGTCTTGTATGATCTGTTTTATTTCTTGTTTTTTTATTTTATTTTATAGCCTGTGGAGAACTGTGTGTGTACTCTCCATAACTTGACATTCAAACTATGGCATGAGTGCCCAGAGGCTTCTTTCTCAACAGAGGCTCAATCTGGGGGCAGGAAAAGCCCCATAGTTGGATGCTTCAGTCCTAGAAGCGGAAAAGCTAAAGATGAGGTGGGTGTTCACCAAGAAGCCTGACCAAATCATGATGACCACATTCTAGGTCCTAAACTGCTTTCCTCTCTGCTCAGATTTTCTCAAATCCACCGCAAGTCTTAGCAGAAGACAGTAATGAGACAACCCTGGAATCATCAAAGGTGAAGTGGTTGTACAGTTCAAAAGCCATAGATGCGTATATTTCACTGCTCAAGTCGTCCGGAAACGATGTCACTAAGGAGGCCAGCTGTGGTGCCTTGCAGAACCTCACTGCGAGTAAAGAAAAGGTTAGTAGTAGAAAATGTTAAAAACTAAATCCATGCAATGTTCCCTCTCATTTTTCATGCGTCTGGGCATACGCAAAATCTTCCTAAGTACACTGAGGACCACCGTGGGCATCATCGGATGTGCACGCCGTGGCCACGCACCAGTATTACATCTGTTCTAAATCTGGGTTCGTAGCAAGTGGCATGGCTTATTAAAAGAATCAGATTACATCAGCAATTTTCATTTGTTTGCTTAATATAAGTGATTTCCCCCACTTAAAATGAAAAAACATAAAACATCGCTGTCCTTGAAATGCGTAGTATGTTTGTTACGACCCAGCTCAGCCAGGGGGAAGGAGAAGTAACATTAAAGAAACCTAGATGTTAAGGTTTTTCAGTTTAGGATTTATTGTTTGGGTTAAACAAAATAATAAGGTAGAAAAAAAACCTTTACAATCAAAAGTTTAGGTGTAATGACCAAAAACAAAACATTGAATAAAACAATGTCCACAAAACAACCAGAGTTGGAAACCTAAAGATCTTAACCAAACAAAACAGGACCAAAACCTAAGGTTAACAAAGAACAAAACTCTAGTAGGCTACTATAAGCTTACATACAAAGTTCCTCACAGGGACTATCACAGGTAACAAGGATTTACAAAAGTTCACACAAAGACAATGCAGTATACCACAGTCAAACACCCAGCAAAGTGGCAAGCTGTCTCAATAATGAATCAGCCGCGCCTTCTCCCAGGAAGTCTTGGGCTTAAAAAGGGAGGCCTCATCAAGGATTGGTGGAGCCGACAATTGGTGAGCCAATCAGCTCCGCTGTAGACCTCAGGGAGTGTCACAGGAGGATTAGGGCTGCAGCCAGTTCCCAATAGAGTTAATTTCATTAGAAAGCTGCAGATATACAGAAAAGAAAGAGACAAAAGAAACATACAAGGCCACCGGCCGTAACACCTCCCCCCTTAAGACCTAAACCAAAAGGTTAGGAATTAACCCAACCAACAAGGTGACTATACAAGATATAGTCTAGACAAAACATCTGCTCTAAAGTTGACTACACCCTTAGGTTTGATGACAACATAAGAATCAAATCCTAGGTAGACCTCAAAGTGCTGAAGTGCTAGAAGCAAAGCCAGTGTTTCTCAGTGATAAAGTACCTGAGCTGATTCTTAGTAAATTTTCAAGAAAGTAACAGACGGGATGATCAGCTCCGTTATCACCTTCCTGTAACATAGCTCCAGGTCCCAGAACATCCTCCACCTCAAGTTTGAATGCCTTAGACATGTCTGGAGAAGAAAGGATGGGTGGATGAGACAAAAGAGACCCAACAGAATGCTGACTCTCAGGAGTCCAGTTAAGGGTGACTTTTAAGTTCAGCAGAGTAGTGAAAAGGAGGAGTATAATTAAGAAGGTTCTACACAAGTTCCTGTAAGCACAATCAATCCCAAGGAAATTATGAAAGGCTTTTATTTTGACTTCCCAGTCACATACCTTATACATTTCTGGGTTTGGCCTCTGTTGACTTTGGCAATAAATGGTATGGCGAAGAACAGGAGGAATAACCTTGTCAGGCTTACCAGTTATCTGAGAGGTGCCATAGTTGTGGCAATACAGAGCATAAAATGACACTGGTTCAACTCTGGCTTTGTCAGCACTTACCCCACTTGAGAAACACCTTTTTACAGCTGGATCCACCTTCTGGGTTGCACAAAACTGAGATTGTGTGACAGAGGAGGACGGACCAACAGCGGTTTGCATCACATCTGGTTTCACCTGGTTGGCTGCAGGCACCTGTGAATTAACCTGCATTTTCTGAGAAGTAGTGGCATTAGGTGGTGTGGGCTCTTCCTCCTTGGAAAGAGAGCAGGGGACATCCAACACTTCCAGTGCTGGAGTTACCTTACCACCAGCAATATCATTACCTAGCAGAAAGGAAATGCCCTTAATTGGTAATGCAGAACAAATAGCCACAGGAAAAGTGCCAGAAATCAGTTTTGATTGCAAGTGTACCAGATGTACAGGTCGGGGTACACAACCCATTTCAACTCCTTGCAGAGCAACATTGTAGCCACAAGAAGACAGCTCAGAGAAGGGTAAGGAGTCTACCAAGATAACAGATTGTGAGGCACCAGTATCACGCAAAATACGAACTGGATGTTGATCGGCAGGCTTTCCAGATAATGAAACAGATCCATCCAACAAAAAAGGTTCAAAACATGGATCAGGGGTGCAGTCAAGTTGAGCTTTTCCTAGACTATAAGTTTTGTTCTTAATTAAACCCACACCTTTTGATTTGGTCTGCAAAGTGTTCTGTTCTTTTCGTTTCAAAGCTAAACAGTTTGCAATAAGATGACCTGTTTTGTGACAATAGAAACATTCTCTGTCATCTTTTTGTGGAGGTGACCTGGATTGTTCTGTAATTGTTTCAGCAGGCACACTTTCAATGAACACAGACTGAAAGGTAGACTTGTGTGTAAGAACATACTCATCTACTAACACAGCAGCAGAAGACAACGAGTTTACCTTTTGCTCATTTAAATGTACAACAACACACTCAGGTAGACAATTTTTGAACTCCTCTAATAGAACCATTTCTCTCAAAGAGCTCAAATTTGTCACCTCACTTGAAGCACACCATCGGTCAAAGAGACTTCCCTTCTCCCTGGCAAACTCTACATAGGTCTGAGTGGGGTTTTTCTTAAATGACCTAAATTTTTGCCGGTAAGCCTCAGGAACAAGCTCATAAGCTTTCAAGATGGCAGCTTTAACCACCTCATACTTAAGCGTGTCATGAAGAGGGAGGGCAGCTACAACCTTTTGAGCCTTACCATGAATTTTGCACTGTAATAATATTGACCAAACATCAGGTGGCCACTGTAAAGCCTGCGCTATCCGCTCAAAAGCAGAGAAATAAGAGTCAATTTCTGTCTCTCGAAACTCGGGTACTAAAGCCACATTTTTAGTAACATCAAAGGATCTAACTGAAAAGGGCCCCCCAAAACTACTACCAGGACTCTCACTGGTTGTTTGAACTGTGGACCTTGCTTGATACTCAAGCTCCAGCCTTCGAAGCTTTATAGCTTTTTCAGCCTCAATTTCCAACCGTTTAACTTCAAGCTGATATTGCCTGAGCTGTGCCTTCTCTTCAGCCTCAAATTGCAGTCTAGCAAGACGAACCTTCAAGCGAGCATCAACTTTGGACCCAACAGATCCAGGGGAAACTGAGAGGGGGTCAAACCGAGGAAGTGTGACAGGAGTAGCAATCCCACCAACAACCTCCATGTCCACCTCTGGTGTTAGCTCCTGAGGTTTCTTTGCAATATTAGGAGGGCCAGCAGATTCTGACTCTGCAGCAGGCACAGCATCAGTTGGCAGGGCAGATGAGACAGAAATCTCAGAGGGCAAAGTCAACAAGTTCAGCTCAACCAGTTTGTTCACAATTAGATCCCGTAACTCCTTCTTAACCAGTTGCTTAGAATAAGAAATGGAAAAGCAACTAGCAATTTTAGCTAAGTCATCTTTACGACAACATGCAAGTTGCTCAAGAGAAGGCTGTTCCAAGAACTGGTCAATATTAAACTGAGCCATTTTGGACTAACAGCGCAAACTTTACAAAGGCACCTTCAAAACATGAAACCAAACAAATTTTCCCAAACTGTAGTCACAGGATTATTAAATATATCCCGGACGAGCCCCCACTTAATGTTACGACCCAGCTCAGCCAGGGGGAAGGAGAAGTAACATTAAAGAAACCTAGATGTTAAGGTTTTTCAGTTTAGGATTTATTGTTTGGGTTAAACAAAATAATAAGGTAGAAAAAAAACCTTTACAATCAAAAGTTTAGGTGTAATGACCAAAAACAAAACATTGAATAAAACAATGTCCACAAAACAACCAGAGTTGGAAACCTAAAGATCTTAACCAAACAAAACAGGACCAAAACCTAAGGTTAACAAAGAACAAAACTCTAGTAGGCTACTATAAGCTTACATACAAAGTTCCTCACAGGGACTATCACAGGTAACAAGGATTTACAAAAGTTCACACAAAGACAATGCAGTATACCACAGTCAAACACCCAGCAAAGTGGCAAGCTGTCTCAATAATGAATCAGCCGCGCCTTCTCCCAGGAAGTCTTGGGCTTAAAAAGGGAGGCCTCATCAAGGATTGGTGGAGCCGACAATTGGTGAGCCAATCAGCTCCGCTGTAGACCTCAGGGAGTGTCACAGGAGGATTAGGGCTGCAGCCAGTTCCCAATAGAGTTAATTTCATTAGAAAGCTGCAGATATACAGAAAAGAAAGAGACAAAAGAAACATACAAGGCCACCGGCCGTAACAATGTTATAAGTAAGAGTCCTGCTTTCGTCTGGGTGAGAAATGAGACATTACACCTTTCAGACATCATTTTTTTGTTCACATTAAAACATTCACGTTTTGCACAATGAAATGTGTTCTGTAGCTTGTGATGCAGTATAAATTCTTGTAAAATGTTTAATTGCACAGTTTTTTCACGTCTGCCCTTCTCACTTCTCCAGTGGTTGTACACTTTGCCCAGGTTGATGGCTCCATCTGCTTCTTGCCTCGACTTTATGCTCATCAGCTGGTCCAAATGCGCCACTTTCGATGATTTTGATGATTTCTGGATGCGGTTTTGATATGATTCATTAAACGAAATCCCCTTTCACATTCAGTACTGGATGTTTGAAATGTAGCACAAATATCCATGAGCTGTGAGATCTCCTTTAGCTCCTCACATCTAAGTGCTGCATCATCATATCGGAGAATGTCCTGACTGACCCCTGCTTAAGTTTTTGCTTCATTATGGACTTGAATTCAGCATATTGACAGCTAATGGCCTCCATAGTCTGGGAGAGAATGGCCTCGTACTTCTTTGCCAGTGTACAAATGTCTGCTGATCCATAGTCAAAATGTCTGAGCTCAATGGTTCAATGTCAAATGCAGACCATTCCTTTAACTCATCCTCTGAAAAATGAGCATAAGTGTGATCACATACCTTACCAATAAAAAGAGGAATCGCACCATACCATTACCTGATGAGGTCCCCATTGCCTCCTTGACATGGTCACTCCACTGTACACTGTACTGTTCTTCTATTTGCACAAACTCCGACAGCCATTTAATCTTAAAAGAAGCGCATTTTTATTTTACTTTGGCTTGGTCAGTGGATGTCCCACTGCCCCTTCGCTTAGACTTAAGGTGTTAGCTTTCACGTCTCTTAACTCCGCCGCACTATTCTTACCTAGCTAATCTGCACGGTGCCACAGCGCATACGACCAAGACACGTACACTCAGTAGCATGTGATGACTGGCTGCATAGCGAAAGTGAATCATATCGTATCCTTGGCTGGACACCTGTCACTCACTGAGTTAGATCGCAAAGTAGTACAGAAAAAAATTGTATTGGTCCATAGTCAAAACTGATATCTGAGCTTTATTTTATGCGCTACACAGATTTTCTTGTGTGCTGAGAATATGCGAGCAGTGCGCGATTGCGCAGGCGCGCAGCTTAGAGGGAACATTGAGTCTGTGTTAATTTCCACTATGAGCTCATTGAATAAGTGGTGTAAATGTGGATAGTTTCACTGAAGTACATACAACTGAAATGTATTTGTGTGTCTTGTGTTTCAGGCGTGTGTAGCTGTAAGTGAGCAATTGTTCAAGCAACTTGCGGACAACTTTCTCCTGTCCAATCTATTGCAGTCCAAACCTACTCAAAAGACGTATGCCTCTCTTCTGGATAACATGTCTCGCAAACCCACTTTGCAATCTCAGATAGGTAAGAAGCAACCTTTATTTTCAAATAGGATGGACTGTTCACAGGAGCATCTGAAAAAACTAGAATATAATTGTAAAACTATATTTTCAGACTCATGATCCTCCCATTTTCTAACACGCTTAACCTTGCAGGGCCTCAAGGGGTGCTGGTTTATATCTCAAACAGTCAATGGGCGAGAGGCGGGTTACACCCTGGACAGGTTGCCAGGGCAACACAGAGATATGCAAGACAAACAACCATGCACAGACACACATTCACACGTCAGAAGAATTTTAGAGAGACCATTTAACCTGACAGTCATGTTTTTTGACTGTGGGAGGAAGCCAGAGTACCTGGAGAGAACCCACGCATGCACAGGGAGAACACGCAAACGCCATGCAGAAAGACCCCGGGCCGGGAATCGAACCCAAGACCTTCTTGCTACCAACTGCGCCTTTGTGCATCATATTCATGATATATAAAATTTTCCTTAATGGATTTTTTTTTTCATAATGATAATCAGGACTTATGCCTGAGAACCCCAAATGAATTTAAATATTACAATAGGACCATTAAGAAATTATTTTTAATTAACTCACAGGCAACACATATGACAATAAAATCAGTTAATTCCAGTATTATTAATGTGCACATTGATATTGTGGTGATACTCTGCAACCCTTACTAAGAAACATGCATATAAAAGAAACTATATCTAAGTCTCTCTTTTTAGAAAAAGCTGGCTTTAGGTTCAAGCATGTGAATGGAAAACTGAGTGGAAGAAAGAAAATCTAGCTAAAAAAGGTGCACAAGCCACAGGGATAACCACAGCATCGAGAGGATTGTGAACCAAATTAAACTAAAATATTTGAGGGGGAGATTCACAATGAGTGAATTGAATTTAGTCAGAGCTTCAAGAGTCACAACACCTTTATTAAGAAGTAAATGGACTGGCCTAGTCAAACCTCATCTTCTGAGATGAGAGTAAATTTAGATGTTTTTCAGGACTGTATGTCCCACGGTCCGGAGGAAGCGAAAAGAATTTTTCGACAGTGATGCTTTGGGGAATCATTGTCATTGTGTTTGATCAGAAATGGTGATTTTCGTCACCAGCAGGGCATGAGATCTGTGCACTCTATTAATCTCAAAAATATTTACATTCATTAAGATGCACCTGTATGTTTATGGAGCATTTCTCTTCTCTGTAGCACCGAAGATTTTGCCTGAACTTGGGAAGGTTTTGTCTGACGACACTTGGCACAAGGAAGCTCCTCCGGATGTTGTTGCAGCTGTTTGCAATGTGTTCCATAGACTGCTGCTGGTAGACCGGGACATCAGCAAGAAGACCATGAATGCAAAAGTGATTAAAGGACTGTCGGCGATAAGTGAGAAAGAGTGAGTTTTTTGTTTTGTTTTGTTTTCCAGCTATCCCATAGTCTTGGTCAAGTGTCACTTTGCTCTTCCCAACTGATTATTGTCTCTTCGTTATAGGTCCGAAGACAGTGGATCCCTTGCAGCCTCAAAACTGCTACACAACTTGTGGACAGATAAGTTTCTGAAAGGCACCATAAAACATGTAAATTTATAAATCACTACTTAACCTGTGACTTACTAGGGACCTTTTCCTCTCAAGCACATATGATGAACTGGGGCCAGCTTACAGTTCAAAGCAGAAGTTCACACACACCGAATAGAAACACCCTCCGCCGGTCCCTCACTGTGTGAAGTTAAATAAGACCATACATCTCATTATTTTAGCTCAGTTAAAAATACTAATATCATATTTATTTGCTAACTTTCACAACAAGACATAAGGGATATGCGATTAATATGATTTATTCATGTCTTCAAAATTAGAATTTTACATGATGAATGATTACTCTGCTTGAAACAACAAGGTCAAAGCTCAGATAATGATGGCAAAGCTTTGGAAACTTCTGATTGGTTAACTAACACATTAAAGCTACTTGGAGGGCACAGGAGGAACGCACTGTTTTCTTGTTTGACACAATGTGAAAGCTAAAAGAAGCCAGCCAAGGGATCAGGAAGAGAATTGTAGAACTGCAAATGTCTGGTACATCCTTGGGCACAATTTTCAAATAATTATATGCAAGTACAGACATGATGAGAATGTCCAACCATCGATAATACTAATAATTTGTTCATATTGTTTCTCTAATTATTGTGGCATTTAGTAAATAAAAAATAATTATCCTTCTAATTGACCTAAAACGAGAGACGTTTGGTCTGATTGAACTTTAGACAGTGAGGAAAAGAAGGTATCTTTTTGTTCGGTGTAAATGTCTGGTTCCAGCAGATCGTTTTTAATTACTCCTCAGGCTCATAAAGAGACTTTATCCATACCTATCCTGTCAGACAGGCTGGTTAATGCTCTCAATTATGGAGAAAGTCGTAACAGAGGGGTGTGTGTGTGTGTGTGTGCGTGGGTGTGTGTGAAGAATGGAGGGAAGCTAGAGGAGGATAACGTGTAACCACTTGGGAAAACTGAACAGATGAGAAGAAAGTAAAATATTCTCCACAGGGCATTTTTGCATGAGCGCAAATAGTTATATTTATGTAACTATTATTAGACAAACTCAGATGTCATAGGTTGCAGCGTGGAGAAACGGCAGATTCCCTCACTTGTAATCTCCCAGAGGCTCTTTCAAATTGCTGACACTGAACATTGCTTCTCTATTGGTGCTGCACGTTAAGGCACTGGGTGAGAGGAATCGAACTGATTTTCTTCCAAACTTTGCTCTCTGCAGCTGAAATTTGACAAATTCAAATTTGTCAATGCAAGGACCATAGCAGCTGTCACGAAGTCCACACCTTCACCCGATGAAAATCCACCTCAACAATAACAAGAGGTAAGCCTGCCTCTGAATTCTCATTCAAGTTTAACATCTCCATGTAGACAATGTAAGCCAAACGAATCAAAAAAAGGCATTGAGGCTTATTTTCTTAGCTGCTTCTTTCTCTGTCTATGTGCCTGTGCTTGCAGAAGGAAACCCGCCTGATCAGAAGCTTCTGCAGCCACACCCTTATAATCTTCACTGCCAACCTTGTTGGAAGAACCTAAGAGTTATGTCCTTCTTACACTATGTATATAGAGTGGAGAGATTTTAGCCCCGTGAATTATCAAAAGTTGCTTGTAATTTAATTTGACAATGTTTGTGCGTTTCGGTAGGCTAAGTGTGAGAGCTAGGTGTGAAGTTGGTGCTAAAATCAAATTCACGCAGCCTTCAGTACACACAACCACTTTATGGATTGTGACTTGCAGCGATTCTTAAGAGTCACAGGTTGCATCGCAACCAGTTACTAGTTAACAGAGCATAACATAACATAACATAACATAGCTAGAACATAACACCCCTATGGTAATGTTTAGAACTGACATAAACATCAGAAACATGACAAAAGTTAAGAAATATGTTTTGTTTTTTTTGTTTATTGTAAATGTGTACGTGGAAAATTACCGTAATTGCTTTTGGTAATATCAAGCAAAAAAGATTCAGTTTGAGGTTAAAATAAATTCACCACCAGCTTATGTCATGAATAGAATAGTCAAGAAAACATCATGTTCGCATATAAAAAATGTATTTGTTGTTGATGTTAAAAATGCTATATTTCTGTAATTGTATATATATGTATACATGTTATTCTATGACCAAAAAAAAAAAAACAACAAAAAGACATGCATATAAACATGGTATTATCAGTGTGTGAAAGGTCCATATTCCACATATGGATCTGGCTACTATTCATTTTGCTTCTTTGCCATTTCATACAGTTTGAACCCATTACTTCCTTTAAAAGCTTTCTTTTTTGAGGTTTTGTGATGAAATGTTCGCTGTACTCATTCAGCAACATTTTCACAAACATTAATTCCATTTCTTATTCAACAATCACAACTTCTTTAAAGTCTCTTTGCACTAAATGATCTACAACATATATAAGATTCAGCTTATTAGGTAAAAAAAAAAAAAAAAAAATCATACATTTTCAGAAAAAAAAAACCCAATAAAAAAAAAATCATAATTTTCTTCCAGATGTGAATGGAAGTGGGTTGGGACAAACTGGCAGTGTGTGTGGCTACTAAATGGGAGTGTAACTTTGCAAAGGAGCAATTTGACTCTAGCTGCTTGCTGGCTCTTAACAGACATTGACCAACAGTTGCAGCCTGGCCTCTCTTAAAGGTTGTAAAATGCACCTATTTGTTCTGCTCAAGCTTGTTTATTGACATGTTGCCAATTCTGTTTGACACAAAACTAAAGAGACATCTCTTGACACATTCCTGCAATTGTACAGTGTTTATGTAGTATACAAAGCTTCTTTTTATTTTTAAAGTGATCAATATGCCGCTTCTGATTTTATGCTTTAGTGACTGGTGGCTCATACAAACACTACAGTCATATGAGTGGTCTTCAATGGATACTTCTAGGCTTCTTGAAATATGCAGTACTGAAAAACCAGAAAAAAATCGAGGCAAAGTGGTAGCATGAGTAAGTCATGCATTTAAAGGAGTTTTGTGCAGCAGTAAAGAGCCGAGCCTGTCAGCCACTGCCTCATAGCAGGCTCAGCCATCGATGAGGGATGTTGGCAACACGCTCTTAAGTGTTCTTTGATACTAATGAGCTAATTGCAGAGCTGAAAATGAAAAAGGCCCTTTTATGTGAGCATAATGAATTATGAGCAAAGCTCAAATCATCGGGCAGGAGGAAGACACAGATTTTTAATTATTATTATTATTTTTTTTGTCCAACTCATATCATGTTTTCTCTCTCTTTCTTGCAATCTTACAGAGTTATGGGGTCTTTACAGGGTATCTGGTTTGACAGAGCTACTGTCTACTTCTTTGACCAAAAAAAAACAAAAAACAAACACGTTTTCTGTTGGGGCAGATTGCGTAACAAACAATAAAAGACATCTCAGCTATTTGTTAAGGTAGTTGGCAGCTGTTAGGATTCCCTATCAACCCAAAGTGAAAGACATTTCACTTTGGGTTCACTTTGGGTCATTTTTATACTGGGCTGTCTTAAGGTTCCTCTGCCTGAGGCTCGATCACCTTCAGTATTGTTTGGAATGTTTTTTTGAGAATTGTGTATGTCACATTTTACATGCAAAAATAAACGGCTATGCAAGCGAAGAATGTCAAGGTTGCGTGTTTCTTCGGGACATAACTTACACGGTATTTACGAATGCAATGACTACACAACCGTATTTGTTGTGTATGTTTAGAGTTTAGTGTGTCTTTTCAGTTTTGTTGGTTGATATCTTGAAGCTAATTAGGCTCCAGGCTCTCATTCCAGGAGCGTTCCTGTGGTTTCTGCATGCCTTTCTCTAAGAGAGCAACTATGACAGACATACAGGAGTCGTTCTTGTTTTCAAAAATAGTTTTTGTGTGCACGATTTACTAATTTTTAAATGCACACAGACAAATAATCCAGTGGCGTGAACAATTTATGTTTTTTTGTGCACATAATGGTTTTATTCCGTTTTGGTTTTTTTGATTTCAGATTCTTAAGTGCAAAAACCTGCTGTAATTAATGCAATGCAGCTGATGTACAAAAATCATTTTGACACATTTGATACTTTGAAATGTTACTGGAGGAGGAGCTTCTTCCAGAAACACTTTCCCACCCATATTAAGGATATGGATATGAGAATGATTCATTCTTTTCCAACTGTGTATGGTGGAGGGGAGAGAGCAGAGTACAGGGTGGATGTCTGGGCGTCATTCCAAGATGCATCATGTCCGAGCCTGTCTCAGAGCAGGAAGATTGTCCATTCCCGATTTTGCTCTTGGCTTCTACGATATTAGTCACTTATGTCTTGGGGCACTTATTTCAGTGCCACTAAATGACAAATGCACCTGCAGTCACTTGTCCTGGAAAATAGAAAAAGCTCAAAGCTGGTTTTTAAAATAAGCTTTTATTTACACCTGCACAATATTCACTGTTCCAAGAATGTAACTGGAGAAAAAAAAAAACCCAACTGAATATATGTTATTATGCAATACACTAGAAAGTGTCCCGTTGAGGAGAAAAGTGTAACTTGGGTGTGGTGAGAACGCCAGCTCTTGATTTAGGTGCTTAGTCTGCATAGCAGGTCATCTATTTCCTAAGGCCTCTCTTTGTTCTCTTGGATCTGTGAAAACCGAAAAAAAAAAAGAAAGAAAAGAAAAACAGCTCATGAGGTAAAGGATTCAGGCTGAGCTTCTTTGTCTGCATGGGACACTGAAGAGGAAAAAGAAAAGTCTTCTTTCCCACCCAATCATCCTTCACAAGCTACTCCAATGCTGTGCAAAACCCCCTCCACTTCAATGTAGCTTATTGGTATTTTACGCTACAAATCAAAACAAATTAGGTGACGATTGAGAATCAGATAGAAAACTTTAACATCTTTATTCCGACCCTTCGAGTCAATACTAGGTTGCAAGTATCTCCGACCATTTTCACTGTCATTACCGAAATAAAAACCATTCCAACATTATGATGCTTTCCTCTCCATATTCTCTCCGTTGGGATGGGCTGTTCAGGGTGATGTGCAGTGTTGGTTTTTCTGGCATCAGCAGCATGATGTTTGGGTGGCCAAAACGTTACAGCTTAGGTCTCATTTACAGAAAACACAATCTTTCACGTGTGTCCTCCATACCTAGACTGTTGCAAGCTCCTAACGGGATTTGTTGCAAATTTCCATCTTTATTCCTTTTTCATACATGCCAGCTTTCTGTGCACGACTAATAAGATTTTATGAGTTGTGTGTCTGTAAGGTGTTCAAAGCTAAGGATACTGTTTTGTAACATAACACTTCTCCTAAACGCTGTGAAGGAGATGCAGAGATGTGTGTTTTACGTGGCAGTAATGCTGTTATAAAAAATTAAAAAAAAGACTCTCCTGCAGCAAGAGTGAGAGCTGATGTTCATTTCGACTGGCTAGTAGAGGCTTGACATGAGAGCAGCGTGTTTATTGGTTGAAAGGATAAATAGATTCTCACGTTTTCTGATGGTCGCTCACACGGTTTCTCAGCACATTTATCTGGAACAAAGGGGGGGGAAAGGCGCAAATGTTACTGTGGCAGTGTGTTTTGTTTTACTTGATGTAGAAATGTTGCCAGCTGGCGCACACAGGCACCTCATATTTCTGCCTGGTGAATTGGTACTGCAGGTCAAACTTCTCTGCCTCCAGCTCATACATCCACTCCCATAACTCCTTGGCCTTCTCCCTGGGAAGTGAGGTTTTATAATTATCCTTTAGTACTCTTACATTCTTATAGACATGAGGAGAGACGTTCAGTGATGCGGCAGAATTTCTCTCCACCCACTTGAGTTTCTCCTGACCCAAGTTGTCGATATCCAAAGATTTACGTCTTTCACTCAAAATCTTCTTTTTCTTCTCCCTCTCTGTCTGCCTCTTACCGCTTCGCTTCTCGTTCTGGGAAAATGAAACACTCTGTGGATCTGTCGAGACTAGATTTTTATGAAAAATCCTTATTTTGTTACCAGCTTCTGCATGTAGCCTCCAAAGTGGAGGCTGGTCAAGGTCTTTTTCTTCTTGGCGTCATCGTCTGCTCGTTTCTTTGCCTCTTCCTCCTCTTTGCGAGCCCTCTCTTCCTGGAAGACAAAAACATGCAACCATCGAGTAAAATAGATAGCAATAAAAATTATTATTAGTAGTATTAGTATATATTACAAGCAAGTGCAACACATCTCAACCTCAAGTCGCTTTTGACGTTCTTTGTCTCGCTCACTGCGTATCCTTTGCTGCTCCGCATGCTCAGAGCGGCGCTTCTCCTGAAACAGTTTGTAGCACTTTGCCATTATTGCCGCACGGTTTCATTAGTTCATCTTCTACCAAAGTGTAATCAAGGCACGCACAATTCGCTCTTTGAGATTAATGAACTCCTCTTCTTCCTTCTTTCTGCTTTCAAAGTGAACCTCAATCAAAGTCTGGAGTTCCATCAGGTCTTTCTCCATCCTCTTACGGTGTATGTCCTGCAGAAGCACGCATTCAGAATGATTAAATTCACAGTAAAATTTAAAAAAATAAATAAATAAACGAATGAAAGCAGCGCTTTCAATCGATAATATGGATCCAGAGACGTGTTACTTACGTCAAAATCCACCCTCTCGCCATCTGGGATCTTAGGAGGGATGAGGTTGGGCATAATAAATGGTCTAAAAAGACAGAATAAAGTCTGTAAGCACTACAAGGTGCATCTGAAGCACCTTCTTCTGCTAAATTGAATAAGATTTGCAGCTAATGAGGGGAAAACCCCCCAGAAAATTTAAATAAAACCTAAGATCAATAAAAGAAAAATATTATATATACATCAATGCCTGGCTGCTGTAAACTTTACCCATGTTCTTGGCAGAATATATTATACATCCAATACCCGGGCTGGGCTTCTTTAGCATGAATTACTGCACCAGTGCAGAGTGACATGGATTCAGCCTATTGGTGACTCTGCTGAGACGATCAGGAAGTCCAGGTAGCTTTAGTCACCTTCAGTTTGTCTGCATTGTTCTGTTTCTCGTCTTCGTCTTGACAATACTGTATTGGTTTTCCACGTGGTTCAGGTCAGGTTGCTGGCCAATGCATCACATTGACACCATAATTCTAAAGGGACGCACTGATGCACCCCTGCAGTGTGGGCAGGTACCAAGTCCTGCTTGAAAATGTAAGTAGCATCTCATTAGAGCTTGTCAACAGAAGGAAGCATGAAGTGATTTATAATTTCTTGGAAGACAACTCTGCTAAATTTGAACATAAGACTGGAAGTATCACTTCTTGTGATTTATTCATTTATTTTCTCCCAAACTCTTCAGTTTAATTGAGCTGCATTTCTCTCACTGATAACTAAGAAAACATCTCTGGTACAGAGATAGCAAAGTCTACATTGAGCACAAACATGTGTGCTCGCCTATTAGTGTTACTTACTTGAATTTTGGTTTGGCCTCCTCCTCTGTGGAGTTGGAAAACAAAGAGAAGAGATTACGGAGATGAGCTAAACCAGACCACACAGGCACACACACACCCATGCGCACCCATTCGCCCAGAGCATACCAAAACATGCCAGGAAGTCCAACCAAGTCTCAACAAAGACGTCTTTTTGTAACCTTAAATTAGCAGGAAATTATCTCTGGCGTGACTAAAATAAAGCTTCAGTTCATCCAAAAGAGCAAACAAACAGAAAAGGTGCAATGTGTGCCATTATTCGTGTGGACCGTTGCTAATACCTTCTTCCTCTGCCTCCCCTTCACCTGAAACCAAATTGAAACAGATAGCTGAGACATTGTGGTTACAAAAGTCAAACGAGCGAGAAATGTTTTGGAATAGCTGTGGCTCAAAGTTAAGAACCAGGAAAAGACACAGGACAGACTACTGATAAAGTCAAGTACTGAGTAATTCTCTGTGCTGCCAAAAGGGAAGGTTTCCATCATCAGCCACATTCTTTAATTAAGCTCTGTGTTTCTTTAGAGAGACAGGTCTTGATAAGTGTTGGGATCTTGCCAGACAAAGGACTGCGAACTCTAAAAAGATGACCTGTCAAATCAAAATGCCACAACTCAAATGTTGTTTATGTATCTTAAAGGAACGAAGGAAGTTTTCAAACAGTCTTTTTTGTTATAGTTGTTTTAACACTGCAGACCTCGTCGTTTTAAAGAATTACTTGCACGCATGTATTAACTTATCATCTATTAGACTATTATTCATAAAACAGCAGAGATTGAAAAGTTTTTGGCTCTTTATTCTCAATGAACAGGTGTTTTTTTGTTTTTGTTTGACTTGGTCATTTTGATTAAAATGACTAACTTTGTTATTTGCCTGTGGCACTTTTAATAATTATCCACAGCCAAACTAAACATTTTCTCACATGACACATGCAGATCCCCATAGGAACTTTTCTTAACATTCAGGTGCAGATCAGGCACAAGGATGAAACACGTCTTCCGTATCATGCCTCTCCTTTCACAGTAAGACAGACATGAGAGATGGAGAAATGCCAAACGTGTGAATATGACTAATGTTTAAGAGCCTCAGGGCTGGGAGGGAAAGGAGGCCTGTAGATGACTCTCCAGTGGCTGTGTCTGGTTTGGCTAAGTAAACACGTCTGTGTGACCTCTCATGAAACCTGCAGAACGTTGCGCACTGAGAAGAGTGCGCAACATTCCTGCCCGTTGTGGCGATTGGTCGCGATTCGCGAATACTCAACATCGCTTAGATGTCTATTAAATACAAAATGCGACAGAAAAACGACCTGCTGCTTGGTCCTCACAAGCAGAAACAATCCTTAAAAATACCAATAAAAGAGACGCTCACCTTGTTCTTCATCGCCCTCCTCTGCCGGTTTATCTTCCTGTTGGACCGCATCTGTTGGCACACCGAGAGAGTTGTAATGTTACAACAGTAAAAAAAAACTTTTTTTTTTTTTTATAGCAGTAGGGTGTGCTACTGAGCCGTTGCCTCGTTTGAACTCTTTTTGCAGCTTTCCAGATGTCCTTGGTGAACAAGACAGGATGAAACGACATAATGAGGAGAGAGATAGAAAAAAAAACTGTTTACTTTTAGAAAAAGACTATTTAAATTTAAATACCATTTCTAAATTTTAGAGCCCTGATCTCTGTGTGTAACAAAATATGTAGGCAGAGGTGAAATAAGGCAACATTGTTGACGTTAAAGGCAATTCTACCAAATACTAAGAGAAATCTGTGTAACAGATCTTAAAGAAAAAAAAAATCTTCTAATTATTTTGACATTTAGCAGCAAGAAATAATTCTGTTAATCCTAACTGACCAGAAACAGGAGCTCTTTGGTCAGCTTTATTTTCAGACAGAGAGGGGAAAAAAAAGATCCTATTTACATATCGCATACAAAATATCTGGTTTCAGCCGCGATCACCTTTAAACCTTGAGCAGATCAGAGCTTAATAATATTTATGGGATCGCAGTAGTATAATATACCATTTTCGTTTACTTATAAATGCGACCTTTCCTTTTCTCATCAGATTAATTGAATAGTGGGATGTTAGAAAGTAGGATAATCTTAGATAATTTATGTTTCTCTTTAATCTTAGCCATACATTTTATTTACTTTTTAGCAAATTCTTTCCCGTTAACTGATTCTACTTGACCTTGACCAACCGTTTCAACATTTGCTTTCAGTCAAGAAGGTTTGTCTAGATATTGTGCTCACAGTAGCACCTTCCTCAGCCTCCTGCCGTTCTATTTCTTGCTCGCCTGCAGTGGAAAGCACAAGGCTGATTGGAACTGTGTGAACTTCTGGAGCGTTCCCTCACGGTTACTTCAGGAAAAAAAAAACAGATACACAGATGAAGATGCTGCACGTGGTGAAAGGCGATGACAGGCATGGCACAGAAGATTAAACTGATGGGTACAGGTAATTAGGGCGCCACACCAAGCATGCAGACAATAAATGAAAATTTGGTGCCCAGCTGACTCATACTGCTGAGCGATGGAGACTCAGAGCTTTTCTGTCTAAGTTCACTGAATCACTGAGTGGTGACCTTAAGTCATACCCTATTGCTCCCCACACCTAATGCCAGGAATCATTTTGACATGGCGAGCAGCTACACAATTTATCCCACACTGCGGCCCAGAATCTGTCAAGCGTTGGTTTTCGGTGCATGCATGAAGAAGCTTATATCTCCGTGTCACTGTTTGGAACGAATTCTTTAGCAGCTGCATGATGACACTATCACTTTGTCGTTTAAGCACTTTGGTGCCGTTTGTTAATATGTTGGCTCCTGCAAATCTTATGTAGGTACTTATCAGCGGTCAGTGGAAATAATTCTATTAGCACCAGACTTTTCACATGCTGCCACTTTTATTTTGAATTACTTAATATCTCTATTATTATTATTATTATTATTATTATTATTATTATTATTATTATTATTATTATTATTATTATTATTATTATTAATTTATTTATTTTTAGTTTAGAAACTTGATTTTGCCCTCTGGTCTTTTCACTATTATTATTAAACTCACTGCAAAATGCTATGAGTGACAAAGTAGACAAAGTAATAAATAAAACAATATAAATAAATAAATAAATAAATAAATAAATAAATAAATAAAAGATCTGTTTAAAGCTTGGAGGTTCATTGATCGTTGTCACTTTAAAACAAATAGATGATCAGTGTGACTCATTGGTAGCCTAACATAAATAACTTAGTGTTGTTGCAAACCTTTGTAATGATGTACTGTAAAACAGAAACAATATTTCTCAGGAATAACAATGTTTTCATTCCACCTGTTGCCCTGGTAATGGTTTGGCACCCTTTAGAAACATACACAAAATATTCAGGAAGAAACATTTAACGTCAACGCTCATCAGTGTCATGACTCATTAGCTGGAAATACCTTCAACGGCCTCTTCTTCTTCTTCTTTTTCTTCTCCTTCTTCTTCTCCGTCCAATTAGTGAAGTTGAGGAAATTTGACGGACAGTGAAGCAGAAAGATAAACACAGAGCAAATCAATCACATATAGTGCAACTACTCTACTTGGAATAGTGCCCGATGCTGATGCTATTAGTGATTCAAAAAGTAAAAGATAATTATTGTGTAACACTTAAAATAAAATTAACCACAGCAGTGAGAGAAAAGCTGTAACTTTTAGTGCACAAACAAAGCCGGTCGTCCTCTGACCTTTTAAGACATATGCTAATGTGAAGATGTACAGTAGGTCAAATGTGAAATACAGTAACAGCAGGCTGATAAAATAGACATGTGGGATTAGTTTAAGAAAACATGGCTCTGCACAATGTGTTTAGACGGCAGAACCGATCTTTCTGGAACGTCATTGTGCCTCGTGATTCATGAGGTCTTACCTTCCACCTCCCTGCGGAAAAAAACAAACAAAGTTAACTTTTTCTAGGACGCGTGACAATCCATCATCACTTCAGAAACTTTTAGCTGTAATGGCAACAAATGCTTAGAGGGGGGAAAAAAAACCCTCTGTTTGTGACGCTAAGTCGTGTGGGTGCAGCCAGGGAGACGTGTTCAGTTTGGTTCAGGAGTAATTCCAGAGACAACAGAGAACAGGCTTTCAACCTACTCGCACTCCTCAGCCACTTCCTCGTTGTCCGACATGGTCGGGCACGTTCAGGTGAACCTGAACATCAAAATGCAACTTCGGTTAATTCACCCGAAGGTCATGAAGCCAGAAAAAACCAAAAACAACAAAAAAAACAGCAACAACAAAGAAAAACTTTTCACTCTGCTTTACCTGAGCAGGCAATAAGATGAACAAGACAGAAAGAGAGCTCAAGGTGCAGCTCCTAACCTTTGCTGACTGGTGAGTGTCACTGAGGGTGAGATTGGGGACTATAATGAGGGGAAGAAGTTTTAGGACGCCCCTGTTGTGTTATTAATAACTTTGTAGATAGCTCATACTCGCCCCGTAACTCCAAAAAAGGCTGCTGGGAGCACCGGCTGTGGCGTTAACGTGCAAAAACAGACCAGATAAAACCGTATCTGCACACCAACTCTGACTCTCACACACACACACACACACGCACACACACTTAAGTTTAAATAGTGCCCTGCCACTAAAAAAGCACACAGGCACTCAGCGCTTATCTGCATTCCGTCTTTCCAGATAAAAGGCGTCTGTTATTGTTCTATTTGAAGAAAACCGCCACAGACACTTTCTGTAGGAAAACATTTTATTTCTTTGACAGGCAGAATTGGTCCACAAGTCCAAATCTAAGAGGAGACAAAATTCTTTAAATTACAACTTTTGCATTCAATAAACATCATTAGCCTGAAGACCTCCCCCAGTTTAAAGTGCTTGAAAAGTGAATTAAAAGTAAAGCAAACGACTGCGTAATTTCAATTTCAGTGGCGATGCTCTCATTTTGCCACATTTGCTTTCAAATTATTTATTTACTTATTACAAGTCAATCAAGCATATTCATCTTATTTTTAGAATGCAAAACAAGTCATACACAAATAAGCAATGCAAAGAGTAAGGTAAGAGCCTAAAAAAGCGGAAAAGAAGGATCCTTCTAGGCGGGACTGTTTTATTTCTCCCTCTTGTGTGCTTCAGCGGTGAAAAAATAAAAAATAAAGAAGCCAAAAGGTCGGCCGTCGACATCCAAGACTTCGTCTTCCCTGTAAAAACAAACATTCAGTCAGACTTTTGAAGAAATTAATATTGCAAAACCTGCTTGTAAGTTGGTATGATAATTTTGTGTTTACTTCTTTTTGGGCGAGGAGGCAGTTTAGGTAACTACCGTTCACTTCTGGTGTTTTCCAGAACTGATTTTTGAGGCACTTTCCTCCCCTCGGTTCTCAAAGAGGCTCCTTTTGCTGCTGATGTCCACATTTCTCAGGTCCTGCAAAGAGACAGACAGTGGACGAATGTTCAGACAGACAGAAAAAGAAATTGGGACATCTTGTGTATTTCCACAAATTCAGATATATTGATATTAATTTTAACTTTTTTTGAAGAATTCAAGTAAGATATATAAAAAAAAGAGTTTCAAAAGTAAGATGGTAGCAGCTTAGGAGTCATTCACCAGGATTTCTGCTGAATATTCTATACTATTCTATTCAAGTCAGTCAAAAAAAAGAAAGAAAAAAAACCAATATAAAAATAATCCTTCCACTTAAATATCCAAGAGTGAAAAACATTTAAAAGAGATTCACTCTGAAAGCAGACCATAAAATTCAAATAAATTCCTAATGTCAAATCATAAAATGTTGTCACATGATGCACATACCAGAAAGTGACTGCATGCGTTTAATTTTAATGGAATATCTCCTAAATAAAAAAAAACCCAAAACTTTGAAGTTTGAAGTTTAAAGATTAGCAAAAAGTTACAATTTTATTCAAGGTGCAAATAAATAATTTTATTGCCGGGGTTAGTAAAATGCGAGATTGGACACCAATATCTGAATATTTCTTGATAAAAGAAATTGTTTTGTTTTTTTGTTTTGTTTTTTGTTAGTTCTTTATATATAGCTTTATATCTGTCTATTAAGAAATTACAGCCTCCTTTTAAGAACTGAGCCACTCAAAAAGCTCCGGTAGTTGACATAGAAAATAGTGTAACACCTGGAAGCAATGGCTGTTGTAATCTGACCTATAGTTTTGATTTGGTCCAAACCTCCTGCTGTTTCTGACTCAGCAGTTTCTAAGCAGAATAACGCCGCAATAAACCTGAAAACTGGAATGGGAGCAGCAGAAACTAGACGCTACACCCCGACTCTAGAGTGTTGCTGCCCTCTGGCTTTCACAGAGGGCAAACATATACGTTTCACTTCGTTTCATTTCAGAGACAGTCTAAATAAAATGACACACTTACAAGGCTGAGTGGAGACCCTGGTTGATTGGTCTTGTTGAGCCAGGTGTTGATGCGATCTGACATTCCTGATGTGAAGCTTCTAAATTCCTGATAAAAACAAATACAAATATTTTGCAATATTTGGTGTGTTTTTTTGTTTGTTTGTTTTTTGCATGAGCACACTGGCAGATATGACAAAAAAAATAAAATATTAGGAATTGTATAGTTAAAAAAAAAAAATAATAATAATAAATGAAAGTACACTTCTGGAAACTCCAGGGCTGGTGGGGCTCTGTGCCTGCTGATCCTTCTCAAACAAGCCTCGTTTCCTTGAGACTTCCTCCAGCAGGAACAGGGTCCTCTGGGTCACATCCGGAGAGCGTGGCACTTCAGATTTCTGGAGGCACACAAGTAGCAGAAAAAGAAAAAAAAACAATCAACAGAAATATTAATAGCTTGTTCAGGCTGATAGACAACTAAGTAGACAATGAGAGTCAAGAGGCCTCTGTTCTAAAAGATTTAAAATCTGTTCTCTATTTTAAAGTGAGTAGTGGGTAAAAGTAATGAGACACAGACATATAATCACTGAGGTAACGCTTTATTTGACAGGGCGTGCAAAAGACTGACATGACACTGTCGGTAAATAATGGCACTTTTAATACAAAGTTGACACTTTTAATGTGCTTTTAATAGAAGTTTTAATGTAACTTTGCAGTAAAAGAGTCATTATTTACTGAATGACAACAGTCGTAAATATTCATGAAGACTCCTCCGTCTTCATGACAGTGACATGTCAGCTTAATGCATGCCTTGTCAAATAAAGTGTTCATAAACCCATTAAGGCACGTTTTTAAAGGTTCGTATAAATGACCAAAATGAGTTAGTGTGTTTTGTGATGTATAGTACAGTGAAGTTCACTTTATTGTCCCATTCAGTAAAAAGCTATCTATTTAAGGAAACACAGATGGTAATGCTCAGGGATAAATTCTGAATGTAGCACCAGTTGATAGCATCATGCTGGGACTTCTCAGGAATCCTTCATTTTTGGCATGTGGGAAGGAAAACCCACTTTTAAAAGGAAGGAACCTCCTACAGAACATGGTTTAGTGTGAGCCTCTGTCTGCATTAATGAACCAGGGCTTTGAATCGCCAGAAATGACACACAAAAACATGAAAGGACTTGTCCAGGAGTACTTTCTATATTTAAACATAAGTAACAAGTTTAATATTCTGTGCTGAAAACTGCTGGATATCTTTAGTTTAACACAAATGATAGAATCTGTGCTCCTTTCACACATGCACAGAAATCTGAACAGCAGTGAATCTAGAGACATGGGCTTTTCCACATCCATCTTTGTCCTGACTTTGTCTCTGAAAGACTTCAAATGTAAGCTGCGCACGTTTCAAAGATGTTGTTCTCAACGTTATCGTCAAAAACAAATACTGCAAGCTGCAACTTTATTCATCCACAACAGCTCAAACTCTGTGCATGGCAGTATATAATTGTGAATGATTTTGTACTTCACTTTTTCAACATGGACTAAAACTGCTAACACCAAAACTGTTCAAAATATTAGCTGATCTTTCCAAATGCACTACAATTCTACAATTCTACAATTAGAAAAAAAGAAAAAAAAAAAAGCTCAAAAACTGAGTGTTTGTGTTACTGTCAGTCTGTGAGGGTGGCGGGTCTGACCTGTGCTGCCTGAGCAAGACGCTCCATCTTCTCCTTGATGGATCTGGACGAGACCCTCTGCCTAGAGCTGAATATACACAACACATGTATCCACTTCTTCACCAAAAACTACAATGATTAAAATAATAACTGGAAATATAGAGGAAAAAGTTCTGAAATAAAAAAAATAAATAAATACTAACTTTCTCTGGAAAGATCCCTTATCCTCATCTTCGTTATGGTCCTAGTCCAAACCCAAACAGGAAATACATTGAAGTATTATAAGCAAAGACAACACTTCATTTCATTCAGCTGGCATGGATGTGTCTCTATTAAGTGTGCACAGTCAGCTCCTCCACATTAAGCTGATTAACATAGAATGAAAATATTTGGTCAGTTTCATCGCTTCAAGCAAAAGAAAATGAAGTTATCTTACTGTCTTTGCTTCAAACTTCTTCGATGCCATTCGGACACTGGCACTACAGTAAAACAAACAAATCACCCATCAAAAACCTAGAAACAGATGAAAAATTGCAATAATACTGACGGGGTGGGATCCTAACCTCCTCTGGAGCGGCGCGCTCTCCTCTTCCTTCTTTTTCATCATCTACGTTAAGACAAGCCTGAGTGAGGATCTGTGCGTCCAGCAGCACTTACTCTGAACGTCTGAATGCTAATGTTCTACATCTGCTCTCTCTTGTAATGTGTTTGGATTTTTTTTTAACAAAGCAGGCAGTCAGCTTGTAAATATTGCTTTAGATACCAACATGAGGTCAAAGCTTTGAGCTGCGCAAGCAAATTCTGCCGAGCTGATAGACGAGCAAGCTGATGTAAGATTAGCAGTCAAATTGGCAGAGGTCAATGTTGGCATTTAAAGGGAAGAACGTGTGCATTCGTGTGCACGTGTGAGTGTTTACCCTGAAAGATATGGTCCTGGAGCTCTGTCTGATGAAGGCAGGTTTGGCTGCCTGTTCAAATTTCCCAGTGGTGGAAGAGCCGTTGGAGCTGACCTGAACGAAAACACAGATGAGCCTCCTGCTACGTCTAGTCAGAGTTTAGATGGGCCGCAGATGTGCGTATTTGTTAACTTTCTGCGGGTCTAGCTCTGTGTTTTCACTGTTGAAAAAAAAAAAGGCCTAAACTTTTACTCTTCAGCCATCAGGGGGTGCTGTTTCTTTAATTGAACTGATAGGCTGTGAGTAAAATTAAGTTCAGATCTGTTTAATTAACATATTGCCAATATACAGTAAATATCAAGTCAAGCTGCTCTACAAAGAAAGCATTTCACCTGGTGAGAACTTGGTAATTCATTTGACAAGCAAAACAGGAAGTTGAGATAAAGCTGTAAATTATGGCTTATGTCTGTATATTTGAGTGTGCATACTGGACTACCTCCTGTGCATGTCCATTCTGAATGGGGCTTTGGCAGGGTGAGGGGAACGGATCCCGGGGGGACAAAGGTGCTGACGGAGAACCAGGGCTCATGGGAGTCGTACGGCCAGATGGAGGGTTGTCAAGGGAAATGGACACAGAGCTGCAACAGCAGAAACACACAGGAACTTTAAGATTAAGCTTACAAAACAAATAAACAAAAAAAAAAAAACCCTTTTAAAATAGACTTGTTTTCTTCCTGACTCTCTTCCATAAAGATGACATTATTGGAGTACATGACTAATAATTGCCCTTTTCACACAATGTCCCTCCTGAGATGTGGATCTGTGCAGATCGTCTCAAGTAACAGTGGCCTTTTTTAAAACTGATTCTTTGAATAATCCTCCTAGTGCCAGGCTTGAATGGTGGATGACTATGTGTTGGCAAGTTTGAAGTTTTAGAGCATGCTTTTTTCATCTTCCATTTTTGGCTGATTGACCGAACATGGCTCTGTAAAATATTTACAGCTCGAGATATTGCATCATAACATGTTGTAGCTCTACTGTAAACGTCTTCAATAGTTTCCTCAAAAGTGGAATTTACTAACTCAACAGCAGTCTTCTGGAGTCAATAAGTCACACAAAAATGTCCTAGCAATATTGTAGTTAAGGGGGCTGTAAAAATACAAGCATCATGTTTTGTTTTCTAAAGCTGAAAATTATATTTTCTTGTCCTTCATTTTTGCAACTATGACTTACTTTGTTTTGGTCTACAACATCAAATTCTATCAGAATTGAAGTTTATGGTTTGCAAAGTACCAAAACTGCACACAAGCCCCAGGGTTAATAAATGTTCATTAAATATGTATATCTCATTAATAGCTACATGTTAATAAATATAAAATCCCATTATTAACCTGACAAACTTGCGCGCTGAGCTGGAGGCTGGTTTGGGTTTAGGTGCAGGCTCTCTGATGGATGACTCTTCATTTTCATGCTACCAAACAAATACAAAGAAAATACAGTAAACATAATTAGTCAGAGCCCATCGAATGTTTTCAATGTTTTTGTACATATGTACCTGTAACACACCTTACATTACATAACACAGTATAGTTATGTCCTAATTTGCAGTTATACCGTGAGTCTGTATGTGTAAGACCAGATAAGGTTCAAATTATGACTTTAAATACCTCTTATCTAGAGGTTTTGCATGGTCAGTTGCACAGCAGTATTCAATGTTTAACTCTAAACCTTTTAGCATTTTACCATTTTGCAACAGTCATATTTTAAACACTGTATGTCCAAGAAAAATTGAATTATCTACAAAAACTATGTATAACTTTTCTTTTTCTTGCACTAAGGCCAACACAAATGAGTTGACTGAAAGCTTTGGCTCCACATTGCCCCAAACCCTTCAGGCCAGAAAAGAAACACAGTTTAAACATAAAGTGAATTACATCTTAATGTTAGATTCAGTTCTAGGTGATGTAAATGTGGAACACCAACATTACACGGGACACAAATTTGGATCTGCTGTAACAATTTCCACCTTTCACAAGTCTAATTGACTCAAATGCACAGAAAAGCATTTTGAAGACTGTCGCAACCACATGCAACCAATTTAGCTTCATATTATAAGACAAAGGCGACACAGCTGGCCCGAGAGAGTGATCAATATCCAACATACTGAGACTCTGTTGCTGTAGAGCTTAAGAAATGATTTACACAACTTTCCCTTTGCGTGGGGTGAGATACCAGCAACACTGCAGGGTTGTCGTTGCCAGAACATTGTGAAGTATAAATAGGGCAGATGGGAGTGAAGGTTTCGTAAGTATTTCTGACTAATTTGACTGAGGAGTTATCTGTCAGATGTCCAAATGGAAACAGTTCACGACAACCGTTTGTCCAACAGGAAACTGTAATATAAAATGTTCATCCCAGAAGTCAGAAGCAGTATTTTAAATGACAGAAGAACGCCACACTTGGGTCCCAGATTTTAGCTGCGCAGTATACACCCAGTTTATACCATGCGTGTTGCAGTCATACACTGTTTATTACTGCAACAAAAAAGTGCTTGCTGCCAAAAAAAAAGAAAGAAAGAAAGGAGGAAACAAAGAAACAAAGACTGGCTTATACTGTCCTACATTACTTCCAAATATATGTCAGTTTGTCATTTTGCCCGCTTTCATTTTCTTATGTAGTTTACCAGCAGCTTGAAAATAAGGGCAAATTATTAGCTCTAGAAGCTAATTAAAACCTCCCTTCAGCATTGATTTCAAGCTTATCAGAAAAGCTTATAGTCGGATTATCAGAGAAAGAAAGATAACACAAGCCTGCAGAAATAAAGTGAAACAATCACAAATCACCTCAAACATTAAACTATAAGCCAAAAAAGAACAATGCATCAAATCACTAATCAACCTAACCAGGCTATACAGCAAACAAGGCTGTAAGGAAGTCACCAGTCTTTTATTCGTGCTTCAAATAAAAGCTTCTGAAAAATTCAAGCTGGAAGGGAAGAGCAAAGTCCAGGTCACCAGTGGAAACCCTCTGCCAATCATCAGATAGCCTGTTGCAATCACGGTCTGGTCAAAGGAAGAGATATAGGTAATTCATATCGAGACAAGGAAGCACCTTGTAACGTGTAATATAAAGCCAGCACCCTGAGACAGAATGATAAAAGGAAGAAGGTTGACCAAGGGCATTCAGCCATCAGAGACACTATTTAGGATCTTCATGTACATTTGTAAGATACTCGCTACTGATGAGGCGCTGCATAAACAAATCCTTATAAAGGAGAGGAAGAAGCCATCTTTAAAGCGTAAGGTCCTGCGTACCACCAGCTAATTGAGAAAGTCTCTGATTTAAAGAAGCACTGCCAATGGCTAGAGGGGTGTAGACTGAATGGCAGGACAAAGGCACTAATCATGGCATCACTGGAACAGGAGGACCATGCAGCAGATGCTGGACGAGACCCAGTGTGTATGGTGTGTGAAGATCCACCTCAACCCACCTAGTAGCAGGGAAACAATACACAGAGCTAAGCGGCTTGACGAGTGTGCAGGAAGATCTTCATCTATCCTTTACTAGATCAGTGTTTCAAGATTGTGTGGACAGTTTGCTCTCAGTAATGAAAGTTTAGTCATCTCCTGTTTAAGTTTAGTGTAGCCTAGTTGTAGTTTTGTCAGTGTTCAATGCCTTTTGGTGTTTGTTTTTGATAAAATAATAGAAGGTGTTTCCTTCTCTTTTTATTAGGGCTTAAATAACACACAAGTAAGCCTTAGCTACTTCCTTTACTTCCTATTGCTTAACCTTTATGCTGTAATCCCTCACATTCTGCATCAAGAAAACATTAAGAAGGTCATGATATTCTCTCCGTAGCTACCTGGCTAAAATACCTGATTCATTTCAGTATTGACTTATCCTTAATAAAACTTTTTTCTTTGGGTGTTCACCTTTTTGAACACTTCCAGCTTGTGTATACAGTTGTTGTTGTTTCTGTGCTTGTTTGGCCAACATAATGTTCTTGTGCAACTCAAGACAGGAAAACTGAAGAATGTGTAATGCATTAACCCCACCCACTTTCTCTTACTGAGAGATAACCACTGGATGATAAAAATATACCTAGCTATAAGTGCATGTGGACTTTTGCATAAAAACTGTTAACACACACACACACACTCAGAGGAAGGACACTCATAGATTCACACTGTTCCCTCATATGGTGAAATATGGTGCAGAAACAGACATTAAATCACATGAAAGTCCTCCAATTTGGTTTAATTTAAAACAAGAAGTATATCTACTTACTTGTGTTTTTGTACTGCTAGTTCTAGTACTGCTGTTGTCGCTGCTGGTGGGACTGTAAGAAGATGTTTTAGTTGGCAGTTGTGGTTTGTACACATTGCCCTTCTCCTCATCCAACTCCCCAAGAAGGACCACCATTGCATCTTCTTCTCCTCCTTCTCCTCTGCCTTCCTTTGAATCACCCTCTTCTTCCTCTTTCTGCCGCCTTAATGCCTCCACTTGCCTCATCCTCCTTTTTTCATCACGCGTCCGCAGCATCTCCACAAAGTCCAGCTGTATCTGCTCAACACTGAGAGAAAACACCACACACACCTTTATGATCGGACGGCTTCTAGAGAGAGCATTGAAAAGATCTGTAGGCTCGGTTTCCGGTCAGGTTTCTATATGTTTTTTTTGTGCTGCTCAGCTATATATGCATGAATCAAACAAAGTGTGAAGTTAACCTGCTGAGGCCATGAGATGTCTCAGTGGAAGATTCGGTCCCAGAGGTGCCTCCACTTGTTGGTGGCGTCCCGGGTGTGGGGCTGGAGTCCCCATCTTGGTTGGTCGTGCTGCTGCTCTTCACCCTCCTCCTCCTCTCTCGCTCCACTTCCTCCTCATCCTCCATTGTCCACTGACGAGCTAGGCTGAATGAGGATGCACACGAGAGAAGGATCCAATAGTTGCCAAATATTAAAGTGATTTCGAGACAAAGAGAGCATATGGAGAAATTATTGTCAAAGCCGATCTATCTGTTTTGGTTTCTTGAACAGTAGAGATAATAGTAGAAATAACCGTTACACAGAACCTGTTCTACTTGTTCAAGCTTCACAGTTCCCTAGGGAAATTTATCAACAACTTCAGTCTAAGTGACAAAGCAAAGCATAGATCACCACGAGGGAGAAGTTTCTGCAATTCAAGTGCAAATAAGGATTTTCTAAAGACTTAAAACAGTAAAACATGGAAATGATTAATCTTTTTTTTTTTTTTTTAAGTTGTCCCGAGATTATCTAGTAGCTAAGATCCAGTCTTCCTGTTCAGAGTGAAGCCAGAGCTTTATCTTAAAATGAAACTGTGTAAAGTGTCACTGACACTTCACAACAACAGGTGTCATTGTCCCCTTCACAGAAAAGCCTGAGTTAATCTTACCTGGACAGAGCCGACCAGTTTTTCCGACTGATAGACATGTTGGAGGAAAGTGATAAAATATTCCAATTTCACTCGCAGATGGTGGGGAAAAAGTCAACAGGCAAGTTCTCTGACGGAGGGAGTAAAGTTAGAGTCGGTGAGGCACAAAGCAGTCCACCTTTAGCCAGGTGCAGCTCATGGAGGTGTCACATGACCACAGAGGTGAGCCTTCCACCTGACAGAGAGGGGAGGGAGGGAGCCTGTCGTCTCCTTGTATGGTGAAAGTGTGGCTATGTCATGTTTTCTCATTATTATTAATATTATTATTATTAGTAATAATAATAACTAATAATAAACATGGATTAGATTTCAGGTTACACCAAGTCAACTATAAGGCTTTTGTTGGATGTTGACCAAAAAAATGAGTTTTAAACTATTTAAAACAAAAACTTGAACAAGTTTTTGTTTTAAATAGGGAAACAAAACAGGGAAGTCTGGCTAACATGTGCATGAGTGGCAAAACAACGTGGTTGACTCAGCTTCTCTATATGCATGTGTATTAACGTGTGTAGCAACCTTATTGCTGTATTAATTACTATGTTTTTGTAACTGGCAGTGAGGCTTTGCACACTGTTAGTGAGACTCTTTGCCTTGTTGTTGGAGACCACACCTTCCTCTGTTGTGTGTCAGACTCTGACCAAGGTTCAGTCTAAGAGAGAGAGAAAGAAAGCAAGAGACACACACACACACACACACACACACACACCCACGCACACGCACACACACACACACACACACACACACACACACACACAGAGACTGCCCACCTTATCTGAGGTTAAATAGTCTGCCCCTAACCTTTCAACTTTCATAACAGTGAAGAGTTTGAAATAAACCTGCAGATGAGTTAACTACCTAAAGTCTAGAGTCTGGTTTGTTCTGTGTACTTGTGCAAACATAAACCTGCTTCGGGCACATGTAAAGAAAAGTCTGCATGAAAGTAAGATGCTATCTTGTAGTGCTGCTTTGCATGTCATTCTTCAGTGCGCTTCTGAGTCTTGACATTTGACCTTTGCATGGTTGCACTCCTGTATGGTCTGAAGTGTTTGTTGGCCCAGAGTTTGAAATATATTTGTCATCATTATAGCTCTATCAGAAAATAAGTTACATGGAAATCTATGTTTTTCCAAGTACCAATATTTTGCATTTGCATTCAACCAGATAAAGTGTTCAAAAAAGGATGAAAGAACAATTTTGTTTTTTATGGATATGCAAAGCGAACAACTGTTAAGGAGGTATGCAGTAAGGATACTTTCCTCTGGTCTTTATATATATATATGACGTTATTGCGATACAGTGAATTTCTAATATCTGTTGTTATTTGAATGAATTTTGATAAGTTATACACTTTTTTGTGAATATGTTTCTATGTCCTTTATTTTGAGTTTATAATTTTTTTCTTTCACTGTTCAGCATCAGAAGTGTGGGCGTGGGTGTGTGTGTGTGTGTGTGTGTGTGTGTAATAGCATTGGTTTATAAAAAAACATTAATTTTTAATTTTAGCAGAGACATTCTACACTTTAGTTTGAGAAATTTATGAGAAAAACTGAAGGTAATACACATGAAGGTGACAACTGAACACAGTAAATGTTCATAATTTCCATGTTGAATAGAGCATATTTGTGTATTTTTTTTATTCCTTTAAAACCTGGAGTTACAGCTCACAAACCCACCGCAGATAGATATAGTTATGAAGAAGCCATATCAAGCATGCTGTTCAATTTGCATGATCACTTGCTTCACTTGAGCAGGGCGCATATTTTTAAAAACGCAATTTTCATTTCATTTTTAAAAATATTAGTTGGAAAATTTCCATTGCAGGAAAAAAATAAAAAAAAAACAAAGCAAAATGCAAATCAGAAACCAAAAGCTTGGTGACTGGCCTCTTCTGTGGATAAATTAGCAAATAGATGATGTAAGAAAATCTACAAAAGCCCCCGTACAAGATTCTTTGTTGACGCTGTGCGGATAACCGGCATTAGGAAACGTTTTTGTTTGCTAAGCCTTTGGGACCTGTGCTATAAAACAGAAATCCCCACTGAGTAGAGTGTTTAACTGTACTTGTAGAACTGGTTTCTGATGTATTGCTCACAGAAATTCACGAATCAGTCCACGCACACAGACACACACAGGTACCCGCCCAAACGAACTAATCCAAAGATGTACACACTCACTAACAAATGGTGTCCACTGAGCAGAATTAGTGACAAAAGTGTACAATTGGATCTTTGTATCATGTACCACACCTCCACCCTGTACTGGCCAACTATTGGATTACTCAAACACACCTTTTACACACACATAAACACATTGTTCAGGTTCTTCATGGCATACTGAAGACTGATCTCATAAATGTCACAAACCAGTACCCTGAGGAAAGTGTTTCACCTTTCTTGGGCTGTTTTGATTGTCTGTTTGTGAAGTGTCGTCTTTCTAAGCCCACCTTCTCAGTGTCTTCTTTCTTGACAGACTTGAGATTAGCTCGAAGATCCATGGACACTTTGTGCTTGGAGCCCAGCAGCGAGCGAAGGATGGCGTCAGCAGAGACACGAACGCGTCTAAGATTAGGCCTCTTGAATTTCCCCCTGAGGTCTAGAACTTTGATGTTTAGGTCTTTAATCTGATTCAGGGAGAGAGAATTGAGACATGTAGTTGGCCAGCTGCAGGGTGTTCTCGTGGGGTTGTACCATCATATGGTTATCTATTGCTAAAGATAAGCATGATTGTTACTGTTAACCCACCTCACGTGTGTTAAGCATGACTTTGGCCTCAATGTCATATCGTTCCTCATCAACCACGTCGATCTTTGCGTGGAGCTCTCTACAGAGATCCTACACACACATTTCAGAGGATTTCACATGTTGACTGCTTTGGAGTCTTTTATAACATATAGGAAAAAAATCCTATATTTTGTGGATTAGTACCTGAAGTTGAGCAAGACTGAAACCACCGGTGTTCAGAGGAGGCGCTTTCTCTGCAAGGTACTTCTGTTTTTCTCCTTCTTTGACAAGAATCTCCTGCTCCAGTTCCTCCTTGGCCTTTGCCACCATCAGGCTCTGGACAAACAATTCTCTCTTAGCAACTCTTGGTTCAAATTTAAATTATTAAAAGTATTAAAAATATTAAATCATGTGTTCTTATGGTTCTTATGGTCCAGTGCTGCCACGCAGGTGTGGTTGAAAAAGTATCTTACAGCAAGAGAGATTTAAGTTCTCTTGGGTTTTCTTTGGAAACTCTGATTTCCACTGACAGTTTAAAATTGTGTAAGGTTAAGTAATTACTTCATATGTGTGTTTATATGTGTTTGTGCCTTATTTTCTATGCTGTGTTGCACTGTATGTCTCCACCCCCTTACTTAGTGACCAGCTGTAATGACTACGTGCACATAGAAGAGGAATACATGGTATTTGTCCATCCCTATTGCTCTCTTGTGGTCAAATGCCTACATTACATAAAACAGAATATAATATTTGACAGTGATGTTTCTTACCTTCAGCATCAGCTTCCTTGAGGCGGATATTTTGGATTTTCTCTGCATGGGCAGGAGATTATCAGTAGATGTATGTCATTTACACCAAAGCATTCTCATTTAAATTATTCCTTGGTTAAGAAATAGTGTTACCTCTTGTCTGTAAAGGAAGATTGGGGAACAATTTAACAGCAATCTCAGAGAAAAGCAGCAATATTTGTTTTGTTTGTATAGACCTTTGACTGAGTCAAAGGTCTATATAGGGAAGGCAAAGCTTAATCACTCACACATGCTCAGGCATCCTGCTGATGAGTTCTTTCTGGATGAGAAGTAGAAGAGATTAGAAACATAGCAGTTGCCAGTGTTTGTCTCTCAGCCTTTGATGGACTTTATCACCTGTCTACACTCTTCATGCTTGATTGTGGAGTAGGGTCTAACAGGAACTCTCTAAACTGTTTAATGCTCTGTTTGGCATTTAAATGTCAAACATTACTGCAAAATATCCCTTTACAAATAATAATTTTGGGGGACTGTCAAAAGTTTGTTATTAACTTTTAATAAATAAAATTTAATTTAAGCGCCCGGTATTTGTCAGTGTAGCACTCAGTGATGGTTTTATTGGAACAATATTAGCAATTAGCAACGGTTAAGTTTACCCATTGTTCCCATTCATTGTGTATCCTGTCCATCAGGGAATAATAACACTATCATGTTTATTTAAATTATATTCTGGATGAATATATTAATTGAATCAAAGTTAGGAGCTGTTGTTAGGACTTATGGTTTACAACATGTCTGTGTTGGAGAAACAATATAAGGTTGTACCAGTTTTAGCAGAATTGCTATCGCTAAATTCCAACTTGTTTCCAACACAATTTGCCAATGAAACACTACAATTTAGTTTGTTTGTCAAGGGCTATATTTTAAAAGCTTATTTCTATTTTAGTAATTTCAGTAACCTTTTAAACAAAATCAAATTTTTAATTTTGTTTCAAACCAAATGAGAAAAATGTCTTTAATTCAAAATTTGAATTATTGTGGTTGAGTACAGTTGAGTTGCAATTTACCGTTCTTTTATCTAGCTCATCAATACCACAATTGTTTTGGTCGGAATAGCATTTTATTTTTTTATTTTACATTGGAGTGAATTAAAGGCATAGCTCACATGGCACAGCTTTAAAGCTTTCAGTAGAATGGCAGTTTGTTAAGTGTCCAGGCTACTGCTCTAAAATGACATTTCTCCTGTCCGTCGCCGCTGGATAAATCAGTGCTGTAGGTCTTTTCTCAGAACTGATGATTTTCAGTTTTTGGGTGAATGATATTTTCCTTTCCCCTCAGTATTACAAGCTTCCACTCTTTATCCACAAAGTTATGAAACACTCACCCACTATCTCTGTTCCCCCCTGTATCAACATTCCCTCACCATTTTTATTTAATCTCTGTTATGAATGGCACCGCACAAGACCTTTTGGTTTGTGGGCTACAAATCTGCTCCAGTGGATTAGGAAAATTCCAGAGTGTAAACCCTCCCTGATGCCTCCTTTTGTATCGTTCATCCCCATCTTTCTCCTCAGGATTAACTGCATCAGAGGAATTTGGAGTGGACTGAACCATCTCCCCAAATAGACCAGGCAGCTGTGGAGAGGAGCTGAGCTGCCCAGCCTGGATCAAGAGTTCACTATTAGCAATTTATGGATGCTGTGATGCAGTCATGTTGGCAAAGCAAAACAAAATTTTACATCTGAAAAAAACACTACTTCAATATCCAGTAAAATACAGCTCTGTTGTTTATATGTGTTTACAAGAAACCACAGCAAGACAGAAACTAGATTCAAAGATATGAGGAATTATAAATCACAAACAAGAAAAAACAACAACATTGCACCAATCTGTAAGTAAGATGCCAGCTTCTCACATTTACATTTTTCGTATACCGTCAAATGTATGCAACCAGACTAACAATGTGCCTAAAATATTTTTATAACACATTATAGAGGCCTTACCTGTGTCTAAAATAGACGAAAAGAGCAACACGTGTGACAGAGGTAGGACGGACAGAGCAGAGATGAGCCCAGTCGTTCTGTACCCCTCTATTTAACTGTGCCACCCATTGTTCAGCACCCTCTTTCTTTTTTTTTCTAGTAGAGGCTATTATTAGGTAAGACCATTTCTCATTCTCGGAACAATATTGTTCAATCTATTTGTCTCTCACAGACATGGCTAAAGCAGAACCAACAACGTAAAGTTTGGAGCCTCACATCCCATGACTGGTTGAAATGTCTTTCAATGCAGTTGGAATAAGCTTGCATGTTAATAATTGTTTTAATGATAAAACTACTTACGCTGCCAAAGATGTTAACAGCACATGTTGTCATGTACAGGAATAGAGTACTCAGATAAATAAGAGGCCTTTTAAGGGACGTTGAAGGAAAAATTTTTACAAAATAAATGTTGTTGTGCTCACCTCCTGATGATTTCTCTTGTGCATCACATAGTTTCTCATGCGGATGAAAAATTATCTGGTGACCATGAGAAACTTTTCTTGTTTTTCTTTTGGGTCCCCGTAGATACATAACCTTAATAAAATTTGGTAATACTTTAAAGGGGCTGTCTTATGCATTTTCTAGGCAAATAGTTCCACTTTATAGTAGAATCATAAGTAACTATGTTACTTTCAGTTGCAATAAAATTGCAATAGATACATAACTCAACAGAAATCTGACTTTGCAATTCGATGCCTTGAAATTGGCCTATGACTTTTTAAAGTGTAACTAACCCCTCTGAAAGCTAAATCTGGGCCCTGACCAATTTTCAAACATTCCAGCATAGTTGGCGCAGCCAAGAGACACCTACACTTACACTGCTGTTGGTGGATTTGTATCCACTGAGCATCCAAGACATTTAACAAGGAGTCTGAACCTGCTGAGTCCATTCTTGACCAGCGTTGTAAGGACTGTTCCTGAGTGGAACAAAGGTTTTGGAGTCTAAGTTTGACTGAGATGTTGTGGTATGACCTTAAACGAGCTGTTCGTGCCGAAAACCTCGCCAGTGGTAGAAATAAGTAGGTTCTTCAAAAAAACAGCAAAATTTAAGTAGAATACTGATTGCTAGTCAGCACAAGTGATTGATGGAAACTGTTCTCACCAAGGGTGGCACAAGCAGTCATTAGGCTTAGGTGAAAAGTACTTTTAAAAAAGGGTCTTGAGTTAATATAGCTGACATCCAAAACAGCTTTTTGTATTTATCCGTGTCAATGTCTGATATCCAGATACATCTTACTATCTTCAGTATTCATATTTGACAACAACAACAAAAAAAGCACAAGACAAAAGTAATCTGTTGAGGAGCAAATAAGTTTTGCTCCGCAATAGGAATGTATACTTCTTTGGTCGTGTACATGAAAGAAGCTGATCAATTTCACATAGGAGAGACTGCCCTCTAGTGGTCTAACATCGTAACAGAGGCTCATTTTTAAAGCGGAATCAAACGCAGTCAATTTTTTTGACATAGTTGACAATCTTCTGCTTTAGAGTAAAAGATAAAAGATGAGTAGAGTAAAAATGTATTCGGTAAACAGGTTTCTCAAGTACAGACTAATGATCACAACATTTAATCACAGCATGTGGATTAAGCTATGTTCAAAATCTGGTATATAAAAAGGCTGCTTTGGTTAAAACATTCTTCATTCAGGGAAGTTAAGAATGTTGCTCAAACAAAAGTAAAAAGTACAGTGCTGGATAACAGCTCCCATGTATATTTTTAGGCAGTTGTAACTATGTAAATATAACTAGTAACTACCCACCTCTGAGTTTCACTTGCTGAGTTACCTTATGTAACTGCATGTTAGTGCACATTTTGAACTCCGAAAAGTAAGCAAAGCCTGTACAAAAGAAATTTCACAATGACATGAAAGTACACATTCTCACACACGGTTACTATTTCTAGAAAGCACTGCAAACAGGCCCCAACTGAGCATTTGCGAAAGCCTCGCTGAGATCTTTATGTAAGTATTTACACCTGTCTCTAAATCAGGCCCCACAGCATGTGGTTTGGTACAAAGATGCATAAGTGGGTGTCTCCCTGCTTCTCATGCTGCTCTTCATCCATCGCTGACGCATGTGGTATGGCTTGCATTGGGGTTTTCCACAGTAACAGGAGTAGTCACAACACAGCCCAGCCTTTATTCCGGGAGAAAACACATAGGCACATGCACACGCTCACGCACACAAATTTCAAAACTCTTGACTAAATCCCACATGCACAGCAACCCTTAAAGAAACAATAAAAGACTGTCTTGCAGACAACAGTCTGCGAGTTCTTGGGCCTCGCTGAATGTCATTTTGGGTGTGCTATTGTAGGTGAATATTGTGTGGGTGGGTGTTTGCATGCACATGCCTCTGGCTCACACTGCTCCTCATTAGTCCTGCACACGGCTCTGAACAAAAGGTGTCCTCACTCCGACAGACATGCAACTCCAAGCTCTGCATTGTTGTGTGTGTGGACAAAAGTGGGGGTTTTCTGGAGGCAAAGTTACTGCTCAACCGGAAACAAATGCGCTTGAAATGAGTGATTTGACCGTAAAGTGAGCTGCGGTTTTTGTTTAGCATGAAGCGGTTTCTGTCCAGATGTACATACAGTGACTCTTGAAAGTGTGAACATCCATGTTACAATCACAAGGTTTTAAAACAATAAATAAATAAAAAACAAGAACAAGAATTAATCATCAATCTTTCAGGAGACAAGAGACAAACAACAAAAAGGTTAGATGAATATGACTTAATTGCATTAAATTTTGCTAAAACTTTGTTGAAGCATGCTTTGATTTAATTTTAGCATGGTCTCCCTGAGTCACATCTTCCATCAGCTAGAGATAATCTAATGAAGCTGCGGTGAAGTTTATTCATCCAGGTACAATTTTTCTGACATTTACATCCTTCTGCCAGGGACATAGGAAGTTACGAATAATCTTACAGTAGAAAATTTTCAATGATGAGCACAGATGTTGCTTAAAACTATGGTGTTGTGAACATAGTCATCAATGATTGGTGAAAATATGAGTGAAATAAATTTTAAAAAGCGGAAAGCCAAAAAGCGAAGCTCTCGAATTTACCGGTCGATCTACGTTGCCACCCTCATCTATGGTCATGAGCTTTGGGTCATGACCAAAAGAACGAGATCGTGGATACAAGCGGCCGAAATGGGTTTTCTCTGTAGGGTGTCTGGGCTCTCCCTTAGAGATAGGGGAAGTAGCTCAGTCATCTGGGAGGGACTCAGAGTAGAGCCGCTGCTCCTTCACATCGAGAGGAGCCAGTTGAGTCTGGGCCTCCCTTCTGAAGCTGCTACCCCCGCAACGCAACCCGACCCCGGATAAGAAGGAAGAAGATGGATGGATGGATGATAAATTATAAAAAAGAAGTTTTCCAAAGCTGACTGCCACACCAGACCGAAACTGGTCAGGGAGGATGACAAGAAGACAGTAACACTGAAGGAGCTGCAGTTATTTCCAACACGTTCTGGTTGTGTTCTGGGTCTATGTGTGACAACAACCTCCTGTGTTTTCTATATCTGGACAAGGCAGGAGAGTTGCAAGACTGCTGCATTCTTTTCCACAGAAAACATCCAAAATCTCCCAAAACATTGTGGGAGAATGTGTTGTCATCTGGAGAAACCAATCTGGAACTTTTAGATCCATTATGCAAAAAGATAAGCAGACAGTCACTAAAACTAATATTAAGTTAAAAAGTGGCAGTTGTGTGAGCTCCTACCTGAGAGTGAGTGCTAACATTATATCAAACAATCAATTCTGATTTAATTTTAAAAAATATGTTTTGTTTGTAAGTTGAACTATACAAGAAATATATGACTGTAAGAGTGGAAAAAAAGTCAGTTATTTATCAGACTCAATTCTTTAAAAGGGTGTCATTTCAACAATGGACCCGTAAAGAAATACATGTAAGAGAAAGTGCTTAAGAATAAATTTATTTACATATTTGTAATACTGTGCATCACATCAGCAAATACGCTTAAGAGAATCTTGTAAAGAATTCAGGGGGGAAAAAAATTCTTCATGTTAAACTTCATAAATGAGGTAAGTCTGTACAAAAACATTATTTTTCTACTCTAGTGTCAAAATCCTTTAAAGTGATGCTTTAAGTAGTATTTTTGAATCAAGAAGGCACAGAGGGTGAACTACTTTCAAGTTTAACAGTTTCTAATGTTTTTAAAAATTCCATAAGTCTCTGAATGGTTCATTTTTGATAAACAAAAGTTGCCACCACAGTAAAAACTTCAAACAGTGTGCGTGTTCCTGGTCCTGTTATCCATCGTCACTGTTGGGTTTTCCTCACATCCCAGGATGCTGCGCAGAAAAGAAACAAAACAGAAGATGTGGGAATCCCTCCTCACCTTCTATTAGTCCCAAATTGAGGAGGTAGAGAGTCTGAAAAACAGAAAAAAAAAAAAAAAAAACATTTTAATAGCCATTACTTAAATCATATATTTAACATTCAGGCAGCTGACGGAAGCGTACGCTCACTTATTTTACACTGTTACCACAGCTACACGGTTAATTTGGGCGCTTGGCTCCAGCAAGCTTGCTTAAGGAAGCGTTGCTGTGGATTCCTGATCTGTGAGCTCATAGTTCAGACTTTCAGACTCTCGGTTCACTTGAGGTTTCAGGCACTGGTTTCAGTATATAACTAGAATGTGACATGAATGTTGAAAACTAAAAAAAAACAACACATTGTTTTGCCTACATTTTTCTTCATAAGCATAAAATAAATTGTGTGAATGCGTGTGTGTGGGGGTGTGTCTCAGTGTGTATGTTTAAAAATACCCCACTGCCTGCTGAGGGAGAGGCAAGCAGATGTTATTCTGGAGTCTTGTATTTCATGGTAATTATGTCCTCGAGTGAGAGTGGTTTGTGTCCTCAGAAGACTGATGACCAGTAGTAAAGAAACACTGAGATCTGTGACTGGGAGTGACTAGAGCATCTAAACACTGGAGTGGTGCATTTACATAACCATGTCAGGAACTTGGTGAAAGACTGTCAGATATGCATTACCTTACTGCCAAGTGTCTGAGTGTTTACATTTGAATAAACTGTTGGATGCATCAGTGTTTGCTGGTTTTTAGGTTGTTGGCAGCAGAACCTTTGCTATTAGGAAGGAGGTGTGGGGGAGACTTTGATTCAACAGCTTCTGATGAAAGGAACTCTTTGACCATGAGTGGGTGTGGTGATGTAATGTTACACGTATGACACACCTTAATTAGTAGCTCATAGATAAGCACATATTTTAAATATCCTTCGTAACTGGGCACATACCGCAGGATATTGCTTTCAAAATTCCTTATCAAACATTTCCTTGGATGAAAAATGTAAAAGATGAAAATGAATAATTTTGTACAGCCCTGATTGTGTTCATGCGATTAAGAAGCACACTATAAGTTCAATAACTTGTAGATAAATTTTTATTCATATTTTTTTCTATTAATTATACCTTCCAAAAAATGACAGAGTCCAGCTGTATGGAAGATAGAGTGAGTTGGCACTGCCTATTGCTCCAGCTGTCGCAGTGAACCACTGTTCAGTTACATGAAAATGGGCCAATACATTAACATTGTGTGTGCCCCTTTTTTCTAATGGGGCCCTCATGTCATTAAGACTCATTTAAAAACTCAGTTTGTAAAGAGGTGATAACACATGGATTCCAACTGGAGCCTCCGGGTTCTCAAGCCAAATTTTGCTTTTGGTCCCACAAGCAAGGACTTGATGTAAAGATCAAACCAAAATTTACATCCTATTACAGCTTAACAATAAGCAACACCCTTGTGCATCATAGAAAACAAAATAATGATAACGTCCAATTAAAAGACTGCTCCTACCACTTTGTTGACCTTTCCTAGTGTTGGTCTTACCGTCCGGTCAAAGCACTTCATCCTCCCCGGTGCTGCCTAAGGGCGCCGTGTACAGGTGCCGGGTCCTCCCGGTCCGCAGGGCCTGCTGGTTCTTGTATCGGACCAGCGCCAAGGCGATCTCCGCGTTCCACAGCGTGCCCTCCTGCGCGCACCGAAAGTCTATTTCCTTCCCTTTAGCCATGACCACTGTGAAGTAGACCATTTCTCGCTTGTACTCCACGCACTCCACCGTTTCCATGCGTTCAAAGCGCAGCTCCTTAGCTCTGGAGCTCCACGCCGACCCCGCAGCATCACTGCCTCTGCCTTTGCAGCTGAGCAGGCGGAGCCCTTCGTCCGTGAGCACGCAGCGCTTCTTCTTCCACAGCTGGAGAAGCCCGCTGCTGCGCTTCTCCAGCAGCCCATCTCTTATCACTTTTACCGGGAAGGACATGACCTAAACCGCACGAAGAGACTCACAGTGCCTAGTCTGACTCACTTCAGTTTAAAGCTCCTCACAAAAACATAGCGGCGTCAGACTAGCCTGACTGTGCCGGATAATAACAACCTTCCTTTCAGCTTATGCGCAGTGTCGGCTCACCGTGCGTGGAGGTTGGCTGGCTGGTCTACCCAGATATGTTTGGACATGCCCGACGCCACTGTGGTCCTTCACCCACTTCAGCTCCAGCACCCCGCCTCCTCGCTGCTGACGGGAAGAGGAGATCCGTGCTGTTTATGAAACTCACTCCTGAGTGATGTGCGTCCGTGAGAGAGTTGTTGTGAATGAACAGTTACACAGGTACGTGGACTCGTCACGCCGCTTTCCTTCCCTTCCCTTCCGAAATAGCTCGGTCGACGAAACGTAAAATAGGCCTACGTCACTCAGCATGCTTGCTCATCGTCACCTTCTCGCTTTCTTACACAGAGTAGGAATATGGGCAGGAATGTGAGTGGGAAGCTTGGAATTGTTTTGGATTTGTGTAGAGAAAGAGACGCGACTGGACGAAACATGTTTAAATGGGAAATGCGTCATTTACTTTCTACGTTTTTGAAAACCTCTTTCTAAAAAGGAAAAAAAAAAACACGACACATTTTTAATATAAAGTTGCTTTATTGTACATGGTCCATGTTACAAAGTAAATACACTTTTGAATACTGTCAAAAAGTTACATTAACACCTTTGAAAAACATTTTCAATCCAAACATAAAAAAAGAGATAATTACTGGTTCTTTCTGGCATTCCCCACATCCTGACAGAAGAGATTCAAAGGTATTGCTATTCTCTCATTTGGACAGGATTTATCTCATGTGATCATCTGAGAATGAGAAGTGTCATGACAGTGATATGAGAAAATTTGATAAAATGTGCAGGAAGCATTTTGTTAAAACGCAAAGGCATCCACCCAACCTGGCTGCTTTATTTGTATTCCTGTGTACACGTACAATGATAAGCTGCATTTGTGACACTGAGCTTTTTTTATTCTTAAGTATAAAATGCACACAAACGGGGAGTATTTCCTGCATTTAATTTCAGAATTTTCTTGAAAACCAAACATGTCACTCTGATCCAAAGGTAATTCAAAGCATTAGGTCAATCACTGTACAGCTAATATATGATTGAATGGCTATAAGGTGTGAAGCATAAACAATAACGGCCCTTTCCAAGACTAAATCTTTGGTCCTACTCAAGCACATTTTCTTTCAGGGCCAAAAAGTTGTCATCAACATTTGTATTACAGGCTGGAGACAAAAACAAGGCTTAGGATTAAATATCGTTTGCATTCTTTGTGTTTGTGTGGTGATTTTTGGAGGTTTTTCTTAATGCAACCTGCCCTGTGTTGGTCTGGAAAGCAGCTCGGTGTAATGAAAACGTGAGTTGGATCTCACTGGGTGTGGGCCAGTGCTCCGGCTCCTAGTCCATACCCAAATCCCTTGGGACCAAAGTTTTTGCCGTAGCAGCCTGTTAGAAACAAAAACGGTGTCATCAATTTACACTCGATCACTATATCAATTTCAGATCACTGACCATAGCACACTTTTATCTTTGTTTTTTACGTACTTATTGGCACCCTGGCAAAGATGGGTATAAAAGCATACCAATAAATTAAATTTTAGTTTGAGTACAATCAGAGGTGAAACAAAAACAATTAGGAATGGGTTTTTTTCTTGGGGAAAAAAAACAACAAAAAAACATTGGCACTGTTATTGGTGCTCCTGGAAAATAAAGCAATTGTAAATCCTATGCATAATTTGCATGGGACACTGTTGTCCCATGCAAATTATGCATATGATTCTTTTCCACTTTGTCTGGTGCCAAATGATCAAAGGAGCATAATTAGCGGAAAAAAACAAAAACGCTACTGAGCTCAATCTAGTGCTGATTTCTTTGGCGTAGGTCACCAAAAGGTCACCACCACATTTGCAGGTGAAATTCATTCAATTCAAAATTCATATACATATACATAATTGCACAGGATAAAAATTCAGTGTTATAAATTCAAGATTAGTTATTTACGTTCAAAATTCAGTCTCTAATAAAACTTCTGAAGACAGCCTCTGCAACCATGTATGTTCTTTCTTGATATTTTCTGCTATAGTACTGCAATAACCTACTTGGAGAACAAAGTTAATCGCACGCTGTGAAAATATATGTGAAAGCCCTAAATTTTCTGTCTTGTTAAAATAACTTTTCTTATAAATGCAGGGCTCAGTTTTTGTGATTAAAAGCTCATCATAGACACAAATTGTGGCTGATTTATTGTCCATTTCCAAAAAATGGACATATTTTAAAGTGTATCACTTCTGTGTAGCAATTATCAGGTCACACCGCATAATTTTAAATGGATTCAGCTTTGGTTTATACCAAAAGATGAATCTTCTCTCTTCCTTCTTTGTCAGTCTTTACTATTGTGAAAAAACACTGAGGTACACTAAGAAAGAAATTTATTTGGAATTATTAGTTCAACAATGTCCCTCCTCTGGATAGTCTTATGCATCATTCTTCATGACCAGTCATTTGTCTTTCTCTTCTTTTTTATTAGTTTTTTTCTTTTATGAAATCTCTGAGCTTGAAAATAGGCTGTATTCAAAGGTAAGGTGGAAATCTACTTCATGTTGCCTTTGATATCCCGTGAACATTGCTTTTGATAGGAAAAAGCAAAAATGTTCAAAATATCGATTCACTCTTGAACCATCTGACAGATGTCTTCCTTCAATGCCAATATATGGTTTAATTTTTTACACAAGTATGGTTGATGGGGGAATTTAAAGCTTTGTAATTGTACTTCCTAATTTTGTTGAAGACATGGATTTTACCTTTACAGTAGATTTGTCCATCCTTGTCAGCTAGTGTGGTTGACTCCAGGCTTTTCCCACATGTGGCACAGGTGAAACACCCAATCTTATGCCAGGACTGGAAAGAGGAAGCTAATTAATATAATAATAGTCATTACTTGAATGTTTCTGCACATGTGAGGTTTTCTTACACTCCCTGCTCCAATCACTTTCTCAGCAGCATAAACAGCTTTGCCACAGCGGGGACAGTTGTCTGACCCTCCGAACTTCTGAGCCATCTTAGAGGGGTTTGCATTTGTGGTCGGAAGATGAGGGGCGGATCTGACGGAAGAAGAGGACAAAAAACTGTTGATGAAGAGCCTAAAACAGACAACCAGAATTTAATATGTGCATTACTCACGTTTCATGTGTAATACCCAATGATTCTCCTTTGTCCATGCTAAGGGTCCCGGCACCTTGGCCATAGCCATAGCCTTTTGGTCCATACTTCTTGCCGTAGCATGCTTTGCAGTAGACTTCATCCATATGGACCGCAACAGTTGTGCTGTCCAAGTTCTTCCCACACACCACTACACAAATAATAACATTCACAGACAGGCAGAAATGCACATATTATTGTTTTGCATATTTGTGTGTTTTAAATGTGTTTAGACAGGCCCCTGACTTCTTCCTTATATGGAACAGCGTTTCTGAAGAAGCATGTTCACATCTAAATTCCATTTGCAGGAATGTCTGATAACAAAGTGGGAACACAAATATTGCAAATATCATCTGAAGGCCATGGACCCTCACCGATGGACTGATTTTGCTACTGTAGTTTGAAATCTAAAGTTTAATATCAGTCCTTGAGACCAAAAGATAAAAGTTCATGCTTTAATTTCTTCTAAAAATTTTTAATTTTGAGGTGTGACATGCACATTACAAAAATAATGATTTAATTAAATAAATAAGGGACTCAGTCTTGTGGTTTCCATAACTACAATCAGAGAAAACAACAAATAGTTTACTCACTGCACAGGAAGCAGGACTTGTGGAAGCTTCGTTTGTCACACAGGACTTCCTCAGCAAAGTAAACCGTTTTCGAACAGCGGCCACATTTATTTCCTCCTCCCAACGGCATCCTTGGGAATGAAAGCAAACTGAAAATAAGGCCAAAGTGTGTTAAAATTAGTGTCATACATGAATTCCAACAAAAAAAAAAAAAAAAAAAAAAGACCACATATTGTTTTATAGTGGAAAAGCTATCTCAGGTTAATGTTATTGATTTTGCAGAGAGGTCTGGCTGGTCGCTTTATTTTTATTTATTTTCTCAGCTAGGTGACAACAAGCAGAAACCTTTAAAGATTGGACACCTTAATTAATGAATCTAAAAAAAAATACAAAATTGTTAACTGCTGTCTGTTGGAAAAGAGAAAAAAACATGATATAAAATGACATGTATCATATCTATTTCTAAAGGAAACAGTTAATGTCTCAATTTCAATACCAGTAAAAGGTAATCATCTGAAGAAGCAAAACAGATGAATTGGAGGACTAATAAATTTGACAAAACCATTTTTGTTTTATGTAAAGCACATTTAAGCTATACTTGGTTGTCTGTAATTCTGGTTTTATTCTAGACTGTAATTTCATCCCTGCCAGTTCACTGTGGCCTCTGTGAAAGAAAAGCAAACCAGTAATGGAAAGTCTAGGAAAGGTTATGCTAAATGGGAACAGATGAAAGTTCCTCTGTTGGAAAAGCAGACAAAGTTAGTGTGAGCATTATGTGAACCATGACTTTTTAAGGAATTTCAAAGCTTTTCAGAATGCAAAGGACTCTGGCATCCAGTCTGTTTCCACCCTGAGCTTTTCCCGGCACGACCCTCCCAATCAATTCTTGTATATCCACTTCCACATTCCTGACTGTGTAAGCCCTCCCACCTCTCTGCCCTTGGTTCACATCATATCCTGACTGACTGTCTTGTTTTACATCCCTCTGTCCTGTTTGTTTATTTCAGAAGGATGAAGACCAAGTATGTGCCATTGCTCAAATATCACTTCCTTTTCTCTTATCAGTTAAGGGAGCAAAGCTCTTAACTCTGTTTTTAGTCACTTCCTATAATCCTGAACACATTTCCTGTTCTTTCAGAGCAAGTCATTTCATGATTAACTCTTTTGACCAAAACCAAGACAGTTGGCTCCCAAACTAAAAAAGGACTTACAAAGTGCTGGTGATTTGAATATAATTTTATTGTATAGCAAAGCCTTAAGTGAAGGAGTGTCTAATGCCTTGATGTGGATGTTCTGTCATTATAAGCATCAAATTATTTTTAGTGGGATTAGTTTACTTGCTTGACAAAGTAAGTCTGGCAAGAGTTGCTTTAAACCGCTCTTTGCCATAATCAAATCATAATACAAATGGCATATTATCTATTAAATCAAACTAATTGAATAACATACAACAAGTCATAATGAGAAGGAGATTCACTTTTGAACATGCCCAGAAAGAAACTAGGTTGAGCTTGAGGTTTCTTTCTGTTTAAAGGGTATTTTTCTTTCCACTGTCACCACATTCATGTTCATTATTCAGTTTTGGTACAAGCTATGAAGACCTGATGCAATTAAGTGTCTGCTGTCACCATATGCTCATCTAGGAGGAGAAATTGCTACAAAGTCAGACATGATGCAACAGGCTGGGGCCGGGCTTTCTTAGAAACTGCCAAAATAAACTGAACTTGATTGTAATTTTGTATATCTAAAATCGAATTGAAATTTTTGTGACTTAAATCTGTCTACATGATTGGATCCATTTGAGTATATATTTCTGCATGTAAACTGGATCGGTTTGTTTTGTAAACTAGTTGAGATGACATTTTTTTTGAATGAGCCCTATGCCTAAATTAAGTGAATTACTTACATTTCCTGAAGAAAGATCCACTGAAATTCTGAGGACATCCTACAAGACTACAATATGGGCACTGAGGAGCAAGGGTCAACCTTCCACTGGATTTTGTGTCTTAGTCCTTAGGATAGACTCTGCCCCTCATTACAAAACATTTGATTTAAGCCAATAGATTATTAACAATCCTTTGATTATCTGGATGACCTGTTCAGCAAGTAATTCAATCATTTGTAGCAGGACCTGGTGTAGGGTCACGTGCAGGAGAATGGATCCAGACAATCAGGGTTGGGAAAGCTGGTTTAGAGAATCATGCTGAATTTGAGTACTAGTACATGTTGGCTGTTTAACACTGCATGTTTAAACATGTAGCTGCACAGTCAGCGGGTGTGGGAGTGCGAACAGCTACAAATCAGGAAGTTTGCTCATAAATTGCACGTGGATTCATCTGACTTTTGTGAGCTTACTTCCCATTACTCCCTGCTTTATGATTCGCAGATGTACGTCATAGCTTTCTGTTACTATTTGCAGTAACCTGTAACTTTGGTATCTGTTTCCGACGGTTATTTTCAGTATATCTTAATCATGTTGTAGCGAAGGCTATGTCACTAGAACCAGATATACATAAGAAGATAGATATGTTTGAAAGAACAAAAAAGAAACGGTGCTCACCTAAAGTTGGTAGTTGTTGTTGGTCTGAGACGTAGGATGAAAAGAAGTTGGAGGCAGCCCCAGTGCAAGAGGGTGTGTTCAGGAAACCAGTCGTTTAAAGCAGTATACAGTTACTGCTCTTGTAGTTGAAGAGCAAATCTAGGTTATGTGTGTTTTACTGCTTTTCCCAGTAGTGCAAGTCAAATAAAAAAGAAGTTATGTTCTCTTCTTCAATGTTCGTCCAGATGTGCTGAAAGGGAGGAGCTTCAGTTGTGGCTTCAATGTGCAAAGTACTAAGGAAGAAGGAAGTTTCTGAGTAACTCACCAACCGAGAGAGAGTCAGAGTGAAAGTAGGTGGGATCACCTACTTTGTTTTAGTAGGTGATTAAATTTTGCCATGTTTCAAAGTGGAATTTACATTTTCTGTCTTTAAAAACAATTAAAGGTGCTTTAAAAGTGTACATTTTTTTTGTAAATTCCAGTATTTACATCTCAGTCTGACAGAAAATTCAGATTGTGAGGCGAGGTTCTCTTAAGAGGTAATGACTTGTAAATATCTTATCTGCATTAGTTAACTTTTTAATCATATTCAAAGCAAAGGTTTGTGTTTAGAGATTAAAGCTTATTTAAGTGAAGCAATGTCAATACCATGTTCTTTTCATGACAAAAAATAAATAAATAAATCTTCAGTTTTAACAAAAATGCCTTAAAAAGACTAACTACCATCATCAGAGGAAAAGCTCACTGAAGCAACTTGTTAGTGTAGAATAAAACATTTATCTTATCGAGGGAGGAAATATTTATTACAGATGGATATAGAAGTGAAGTATTTTATTAAAAATTAGCTATACAAGCAAAAAGAAAAAAAAAACCTTGAGATAGCAAAAAAAATGTTAAATACTATACACAAACTCTCAAAAAAATTATTGCCAACATAAACAGCAGATTGTGAGCTATCAGAACAGACACATATATAACCTGTTAAAGGTTCACATCTGTTTAGTGACATGGTCAAATTACAGTACAAATGATCATTCGTGAACGTTGACAGCAACAACATAAGATTTTGATCCTACTAGATTTAACTTTATTCTGAAATAACTTATAAATGATGCAAAAGTCAAGGAAAAATCCAAATATTTGTAGTATTGGCTAAGCAGGCCCCATAAGGATTAGTGACACAGCAGGATCTGCTTCCATCGTGTGGTTGTTGTGAGAATTAAAGACCAACATTCACAAACGGAGGCAAATAAGGATTTATTAAGCATACTTACATTCAGCTTGTTTCACTTAAGTTTATTTATGCAAAAATGCCAAAGGAAGGTATTGGATTCTATGTAGGTCTGAATCAGGAATTGAATCTCTTCAGTTTGATCATAAATGTCAAGCAAAATCTGTCTTTATTTGCCTGATTATTGCTCAACAATACTGCAACACACACAGTGAGGGTAAAGTGGTGGTGCTGCTTTTCCCCTCACCCAAGATGTTTGGAGAAAAGGTATTTGATGAGAATGATGAGATGAAAAAAAAACTTATTGAAACTGCTTTGCTTGTTATTATTTTTTTTTAGCGTTTTGGAAGTAAAGGCAGATTATGGAAAATTAACTACATCATTAAACAGTCATAAAGGCTCATTAGCAGAAAGGCAACAGCTACACTGCCACTGCCATACATCTGTTTGCTATTTGTGGCTTTTTTTTTTTCTCTTTAACATGCGCTGGTGTGAAATATTCGCAGTTTTAAAACTGATCGGTGAAATAAACCATACTTTAAGCCTTACAAATCAAAAGGTCCTAGACTTTCTTATCTGCTTAGAAAATGCTTTAAATAAAAAAGATTCAGTAGTATTTATTTTACTTTTGAATTTTGGCTCTGTGATTTACAACTTTAAGTTGTTTGAAGACAGTTAAAATCCTGGTTTGTCCTTTTTTACCGACACCAAGGGACAGGCACAGTAGCATCATCTGGTGGTGACAGTGCTGTCAGGTCTGTATCTCAGGGGTCGGCAGCCTAAAATGCTGAAAGAGCTACATTGGACTAAAAAAACAAATCTGTCTGGAGCCGCAAAAAATTAAAAGCCTTATATAAGGCAGGCTTTAAAGTGTTTATATTAGCCTATTATCAAAATGACTAAGTGTATACAAAATTAGCTTTCATGATTAAATGTTTACTTTCCCTGCAGTGCATCCTGGAAGGATTTATGCACCACGCGGCTACTCTGTTGTGCAATGGTACTTTAAGTTTACCTTCCGTTATAATATGAATGTATTATGTTTCACTACTTTGATAAAATTAAACAAATGCAATAAAAAAATCAGATTTTTGATGTCATTTTTATTATGAAGATCGACAGGGAAAGAGTCTTTTTTTTTTCCTTTTGGAACTCAGAAAATCTGCTCTCAAATGTAGTTTGCATAATGACCGCTCTTTGTAAATAATCACTTTTAAGTGTGTGACGGAAAAAAACAACAAAACAGAACGTCCATAACGTGCCCCTTATCTGGGCAACAAACAGAGTGCAATAAAACGCAACCATCAGTTATAAAAATAAAGCAGTAGCCTTTTTAAAAGGTAAAGTATATAAAATTAAATTAATACAGTTTAAGGTTGATTTCTGTGTAAATGCCAAGTAAGTCAGTGCAATGGTAAAACATAGCAGCATCCTCTTCTCTTTTGACACACAACAATCCTCTGACCTGAGCAACAAAACACAATAATATTGCCAAGTGTCATTCTTTTTCCCCATGCTTTGAACCAGGCAGCTTATAGCCCAGTGTGGCTTATATATGTACGTTTCCATTTTTTTCCAAAACATTTGTAGGTGCGGCTTACAGTAAGGTGCACTCTATAGTCCGGAAAGTACGATACTCTTTTTGTTATTTGACAACTTCTCGCTACAGAGCAAATGTTCAGGTAATCCTTCCACATTGGCAATGAATGCAAATGATTTGGTCCAAGAATTGCAGAATCTCTCCTCTGCTATTTTTCTCTTTTCCCTTTGCTCTCCAGGGCCCACCACACACTCGTCTGTTTGTTTACAACAGCCACCGGCCTCGCACCCCGCCCAGCTGACAGAAACATGTCACAGTATTTGACGCAAATCTTCGTTGACAGAAATGTTGAAATTTAATATTTATTGTACACAATTTTACAGCAGTGGAAAACGTTAAGAATGATTGTGTCATGTTTGTCCTACAGAAACCATATTAAAACTAAAAATATATTTCCAACCCCCATCTTTTTCCATTTTCAAACATTTTTGAATAAGCTTCAGAGAGCCACTAGGGCAGCGCTAAAGAGTCGCATGCGGCTCTAGAGCCGCGGCTTGCTGACCCCCAAGCTAGAGACCAACTCATAAAGCTGATGGGACCTATATATTGGAGGATTAAGCTCATAACGAAAGTCTCTGATAATACAGAAAATCTTTAAATTAATCTAAAATTAACTAATCTGTTAATTTTAGATAAAGTTTTTTGGGTTCTGATGCAGAGATTTCATTTAGACCACACATGTGAGGCCCGGGGCTCCAGACAGTCGACATGTTGAAATTGCAACCCCCCCTTTTTGTTTTTTTCATCAGTCTGCTCCTAGTGTGACGGTGACACAAGTGTCCCTTTGTCAAAACAGCGTCTGTCACAGAGTCCTTCTCTCCCAGGAGGGGACATGCCCTAGGGGACATCAGAAGATTAACTATGACCTTAACTCCCCTCACCCCTACATCTAACCCTACTCAACACACACAAACTCCATCAACACAACACACAAAGTCATAGTCACTGCAGACGCTTGCACACTACTACCCATAATCCTCTGTTACAAGTCACTTCCCATTTTCATGAAACACAGGGACAAAGCAACAGATCATGTGAGGGTGGGTTGTTTTTTTTCATACTTGTGGTCGCAGAAGTTTTACAGGTTTATTCATGTGCTTGGAGCTGAAGAAAACAGAGGAGCAGCGCCTGGTGATGATATTAGGATTAAAAGGTGAGTAACGCATGGATTATTACCAGCAGAGCATCTCGCAGTATGAAGAAACATGAGGGGGAAGAGTGAGGAGGTCATGTGTATTGTACAGTACGCATGTTGGGGGAGGGGCCGTTCATTACGTTGGACCTACTGTGCTTTGAAAGCAAGCATCACTTCATCATGCCTAGCTGAGCAGCTTTATGTTTATTTGCATAATGGCTTTCACTGAACAGATACTCCATTATGCTTACGTCTCCATGTTGGGGACTTACAGACCAAGTAAGAGTCTGATCAATATGTTATCAGTTAGAGAGCTTCAAGACCAGTCAAGCAGGGATGAGCCAACACACACACACACACACACACACACACAACTGTAAGCAAAAAAAATGGGTTAGAGTCTTAGAAATCGTATTTCTGAGAAGATGTTGGAAATTGTACTTTGCATAGGGATTGCTACGCATTGATTTATTGGACATTGTAGCTGCCATTAAATATGCTACATGGAGCCCAAGTGCCACTGTGCAAAACCTAAGCCAGCAAAGCAGAAATATGAGCTGGGAGAGCTGGAAGGAGCGAGACACGGAGATCCAGAGCAAAACACAAATGTGGCTTTGCACAGAACTATAATTGAAGACAGGAAAAGATCCCACAAGAAAAGAAAATTACAAAATAACTAGGTTTCTCAGAGAGATTGTAAATACAAAGATGTAATTTGGAAGGGCAGTTGTAAAAGCTCATGGGAAGTACAATTTCAAATATTTAAAGTTTTTCGTCTGCGAACGAGACACAGTGGTTACACAGTAGTTTGTTGCACAAGATTGAAGAGCATTTTCAGTGTCCGGCGACGGGGTCAGAGACTTTGAGCTTTGTCGCTACACAGTCTTCAAGAGAAGAAACTTAACCTATTGCTTGTAGTCAACTGATTATGTATGAACTTGTTTGAAAAATCAAACCATATTATATTCACAAAATGCAACTGCATTCACACAATCCATAATTTCCCTTTTTTCAAACCATTTGAGGAATGGGGTACCATAGGGCTGCCCTTCTCCCACTTGTTGCTGCACACTGGCTGTACAGTTGGCTTAAACAAACTCCCTTTTCCCAAGAAACATGAGTTCATAAATAAAGAGACAATTTCAAAATAGGAACAAGGAACGGCATAATTTAAATAGGTGTTGAACAGGGAGTTTTCATCTTTTTACGATGACATCTGGAGCAAATGAATGTGCAGCAGTGGTGTGAGAGCATGAGCTGAAGTTCCTAGACAGAACAGTTGGAAATGGCATAGGAATTATGGAAACAGGGATGTGATAAAAGAAAATGAACAGGGAAACAAGGGTTTAAATTAAACTTTGAAAGACTTCATAATGAAAAATAATATGAAGACTGGAAATCAGAGACAAGTAAGTGCAGCCATCAAGCAGATGGCAAATACTCTAATTAATCAGCTATTGCAAGCTAGCTTGACTTGTTATTTTATAAAGCCTAATTCATACTTCCCAGTTCGCTCTGCTGTCTGCTGCAGTCCAAAGCATCTGTGATGCAAATTTCACTGTCTGTACATGTCTCCCAGGTTCCACTTAGGATTCATACAAACATCTGCATGCTGGATAGATTTTTATGACTGCATTAGCGGCACACGCTGACAGAAACATAAACAGTTCCAGTTAGAGGCTGGTACCAAAACACACAGCGGATAAGAAAAACCACAGGTTAGGTGATAAACAAAATAGGAAACAACAAAAATTAAGCTTATATAAAGAAAATAAAGTCAGGAGAAATCTGATGTTTAGAGTTGCTAGTTTAGCTCTTGGTAACAAGAAGAAAACAAAAGCTGCTTTCATATTCTGATGAGGCATCTCTGTTTATTGTTTCTTGCTCTGTTCATCTCCTCTGAGAAGACAGCATTCAAATAAGAACATTTATCACCTCCTATGAGGTGTTATTGACAACATTGTTGTCCCGCTAAGCAAAAAAAGTGGCTCATGAGTGATGTGCGTACACAGAGTGAAGTGCAAAGTCCTTAAATATCAGAACAGCCAAAAGGTAAAATATTTTTGCACAATGAACAAGTTTATTTTAAAACTAATTAGCAGATCTTTATTCTACTTTCCTATCAAAACTCTATTCATATATTAAAATAATCAATAATCTTACTGGTATTCTCAGTGTAACTGCAATAATCGATATGTTTTGTTATCTTAGTATGCCAGCTGATGTTTTATGCTGATGGGGGTACGATGTTTTCCCTGCTCATATCACTCCTCCTTTCTTCTTGGTTGTGTCTCCCTCGTTTCTCATTTGCCCCTCCCTTTTCATTAGTAGAGTGGGACAAAACGGAGTGATGGATGGAGAGACTGTCCCTCTCCTCCAGCTTTTCAGTACATAAAGACATCAGGTGTCTAAGTATCATCATGAGTTTGCATCAGCTGATCTCCTTTTAACCCAGTTTGTTGATTTTGTCAGTTTTGTCTCTTTCTCTTTTCTCTCTTCAACAATTAGATCTTGAAAATCTGATGATTGGGGTCAGGTTTTTCACATTTGGAGCCACATCTGCTTTAATTATCATATGCTACTCAGACTATTGAGGTTAAATCTCTCTTGCTCACACACGAACACGCATGTGCACACACGCCCACCCACGCACCCACACACACACACACACACACAGCAATACACTCATCCAGCTAATGCACCAGCCTGTCTTTGCTAGCTGGGTTTATATTTCACTGCTGAGAGGGAGGGACTCCAGCCAACAGGTCCATTACTCAGACTGAGGGAGAGAGAGAGAGACAGATATTGTAATGATGAGAGAGAGGTAGAGGCGGGGACATGGCTGCAGGCGTACTGCGGCAGCAGCGGAGCGGCATGACGTGATAGAAGGTGAGATTATAGACACAAATACACATGTACGCCGGCCAGCCTCACAAAAGTAGACAGAGGCAAAGAGAGGCAGACACTCAGCCAGACACAAGAAGAGTGAGAGAGGGTAAGTCGAGCCTTATCCTCATTTTACTTACTTACACTTTATATCGTAAAAATTTTTTTTTGTTCATTTTGATGTATTGTGGTCTTTCTTGTTTAGTGATAGTGTAAACAGAGATAATTATACGTTTTCTCTTGAGGGTGAATGCGAGCACAGTGGTGTGACTGTCGGGAATAAAGTGAAAAGATGGAAGAAGGCGGTGCTTGGTTGGACGAAAAGCTGGCAAGTTGGGGGATTTTATGACCAGGGGTGACAGGATCAGCTTGAGTCAGCATTATAGGGTCCCCATGACTCAGTTCTGTGTACTTTGTATGCATTGGCATAAGTTACTCTTGATGAGCAGTGGTGGTTTTTGATATCAGTTGCATCCCAAACAAGTCAGTTTTCTGTGGCTTAATTGCATATCTTATCAATGAGTAGCACACTCTGAAAACACAGTATGACCATACCCAAAAGCAGGCAGTTCTTAAAGGGATATTTTACAGTTTGTTTTTTTTTGGGTTTTTTTTATGGCATCAAGAATGTAGTTGATTGTTATAGTTTAAAAATCGTAAAATAAAATTTCAATCTAAAAACGTCAGGTTTAGATTGAAATTTTATTTTAAGCCTATTTTATTTTAAATTTAAGAAACGGTGTGTGATTTACAAAACATTTATTCTATTGTTGACCTACAAACATGGAACATATTTTGTTTTGTATTATGAATTATCTGTATAATATTATTAACCAGTATGTAAAACATGGGAAGTGCAACATGATCAAGCTGGAGTTGATTGATTTTACACCAACTATTGATTTTTGGGTTATTAAAAATCTACATTTAATGAAAATTCCTTATATGGTGAGAATTAATACAAAACAAAGTTCAACTTTTTTTTTCTTCCTCATAATTGTGGTACGTCACAATTTTTTGACTTCATCACTTGGGTGTGAATACGTTTGGTTGTCTGAAGAGGTAATTGTTGGGAAAAGCAGAAGGGTTCTGGCTCCATGAAAACAAGAACTACCACTGCTGAAATAAGTGTTGAATGATGAGTGGATGAAAGGCACCAAATTTGCTTGCAGAAATAGATGTTTACATTTTGTGCGACCCAGTTGTGTTTCATCCTGTTAAATTTTGAGGAAGTGTTTTGCTTCTCTTTAGGTCTACTTAAATTACAAGAAGTGTGCTGTGAGTAAATAACAAGATTTAGTGGGTTTTTTTAGTGGTGTTGGGTGACTATTCATCATTGATCTATGCTGCATTTTGAACTTTGTTTTCTGTTGTGTCTTCAAAAAAATCTACCAGCAGAAGACATGGATTGTCTTCAACAGAACACACCATAATCTAAAAATACTGCTGTGTGTTAGCCTTTTATTGAACATGAAAGACAATGTGTCATCGTGGTTCATTGTTGATCAAATCTCTCCTTTTGGGTCACTGAGTCATGGTCACATAAACAGACCTCGACTCATTCTTCAGTACTTTTTTCTTACATCCTCAAATTATCTATTTTTTTTATGCCAGCAGGTGAGAACATTGATTTCAGACACAAAAGTGACTTTGAAAATGAGTCATCTCAGCATGTTGGCTGCTAATTTGCTGGATTTGTCATTCCTATTTGTCACAGCTTCCTGTGTTGGGGAATGGTGAAGGAGAGCGAACCAATGAGAGAGCAGCGACGAGGATGCAACTGTGATCCAGGAAAAAACAGACCATTGTTCCTGGGAAGTCGAAGGAGTGCGACCTCCCTCCACTTGCCGGCTCTCTCCGCACTCGGCCCGGCGGCACGTCGAAGAACTGGGAAGACCATTGACAAGTAAGGGATTCATGTGAGACTCCAAGTCTTCTTAATTTTATCAGGAGGGACTTATTGGGTTTAGGTGGTGTTGTTGGAGTTTGGTCACTTTTTCCGAAAGAAAACTCTCAAACCCAAGAACTTTCTTTTCTCTGTTCTTCAGTGGTTCTCATTGTATTCTTTGCACTGCAATTTTTTTTGTTAATATTTCAGTGGACTGTATATTGATGTGCAAACGATAGTACCTTCTGCAGTGTCAGCCTTTGTGACACAGACAAGCACAAAGTCACTGCCAATGTCCTTCATTTCAGACAGAGAGGGCTGTGTTACCATCTCGTATTGATTTTGTGATGAGTCAGAGGGTGTGCATCACAAGGGGAGCATGTGTTTTTTTTATTTATTTATTTTTTTCTAGTGAGAGGGTATACATGTCTCTTTGATCCAACATACAGTAACTCAGTTATGACAGAGCTTATTCCCATGGCAGAAAAGCTGAAACAATGTAGTTGTTCTTCTAAAGTTAAAATGTAAAATCCTGGATGTCGGGCCTGTCATATTTTTCTTGTTTTAAACAAAAGTCACAGCTACTGCGGCTCTTGTTTTTCTGAAAAGGTCGAACATGTTCTTAGCTTCATTGGCAGGCAGGCAATTGAATTATATTTCTTAAGAGGTAATTGAAAAGGTCAGAAGCTTACTAGTGAAGCAAGTCAATTGCTGCATGTTGTAGTTTCACAGAATATCCAGCAGATGTCAGCACTATCCTGACAGAAAGAATTGGGGTTATTCACGGTTCAGTTGCAAAAAAATAGGACAATAACTCTAAAAGGATTGTTATTTAATTTTGTTTTTAAAAAGTACAATACTTGTTTATGTTGTTCCTTAATGTCAATAAATTTTCAATAAATGTTGACGGGATACATGTGCTTGTCTAAAAGCAGACATTCAGAGTGCTTCATATGTTTTTAAAGATATTGTCAGATTATAATGATGGATCTTGGTGATGTCCAACGTGCGAACTAACTGATGATGAAACAATCTGAGGCTGGCAGGCAGAGAAGGCGTGGAGGAACCATTGCTGCATTGTACAGCCTGTGCCTGTCAATATTCGACAGGCACAATCAAAGGTTGGGAGATACAGAAGACAGCAAAGTTTAGTATTACAGGAACCGAATTCCGGTTTCAGTGTGTTATGACAAGCAAAATCCAGCAATCTGGCAATGAGCTGAGTTAACACTCTAACAGGTATACTGTACAATGACGAGGTAATAGTCTGCAGCTGACCCAGGTGGTTTCTTGATACTGCCATTCCCAAAAGAGCACAAAGGAAAAAAAAAAAAAAAGAAGCTAACTACAACACTAGGAAATGAGTTCTGGACAGAAAGCTGTCAGTGACCACATAATGTTTCCCTTAAATATACAAGACAAAAAATACATTATGATATGATTACTTTTTCATATATTGATAAAGATTCAGTTGCATGAGTAAGTTGGTGTAATCTTTTCTTTTTCTTTGTCTCTTCCTACATTTTCCTGAAAGCCACATGGAAAATTGGAACAATTTAAACCAAACAGTATTTTGTAATTTTGATGGAAGTTATTCTTGGACAGCAAGGAGTAATGCATTACAGAAAAATAACAGGATTCATCCAGTATTGTATTTGTCTTTGCTTGCTCGTGGTCAGCACGAGAGCAACCTAATTATCATAAAAACTGGCAGCAAATACATGATTGGTTGGGATAGAAAATGTACAAAATTTACTGGCCTAATTATTTATTGCACAACAGAAATTGCAAGCCATTCAGATGTGTAAGATTTGCGTAAAATTTTAATTATTTCCCTTGAAAAGTAAAGGACCAATACATACTTCTACACTTTCTCTCATGACTTGTGTGGGAATCTGCTCAAGGGTTCACAAAATTTCAATCTTTTAGTCACAAGCACGAAGGAAAATGTCAACAGATGAATGGGGCAACTACTAATCCAACAGGATGATGCTGAATGTCTTTAGTAGTAAAAATAAACCTTAAACTTGTAAACAAAGTATTTTCTGTAAATTGTCTAACTAAAACAGATTTCTGATTTTCCCTTATTTCTCTTACTGTCCAATATTCTCTAGTCTTCTCTTTCTCTAACTTTCTAGCTCATTCACTCACAGCCCTGCACGTACAAACAAACATAGTTGATCTAATAGCAGCAGCTGAGCCTCTGTACTGCATGTTGGGCCGATGTACCAGTATGACCCCCAGCATCCCCCCAGGGACAAGCCAATTTCCATACAGATAGACACAGAGTCAGGCTGCACCTGTGCTCTTGGAAACCCTTGTTGGACTTCTATTAGATGAGGAGAAATTCTGATGCTTGTTAGTGCCATGCACCTCCCTAGAGAAAAAGTGAGGAGGGGTGAGATGGAGAGGAACAGATATAGCTATCCGGGGATCCAGAGAAATGAGAAAATGAGAATGGATAGGCACATCTGTCTATTGTTACCTCCTGCTGCATCACTGATGATGTCATTAATGCCAATTACCAGTGATAAAGGATGACAAAAAAAAAAAAGAAATAACCCAATTTCTCCAGTTCTTAAAGAAAAGTATCTCAAAAGGTTTATTCAGAATTTGAGAGTTTCCACAAAAAAGGCTGAAGTGACTGAGAACTGTGCTTGTTTTTGTTGTCCAATACACCGTGTTCCAAATTATTATGCAAATTGGATTTAAGTGTCATAAAAATTACATTTTTTGTTGTGATATTAAATTTATAGATGGTATTGTGTGTCAGGGCTCTTTGAATCACTATAATTAATTTCAGAGGGCTGGTTGATGAGTTTGTCTGGTGAGCTCAATTAAAGGAAATCTACTTCAGAAGGATGTTCCACATTATTAAGCAGGCCACAGGTTTCAAGCAATATTGGAAAGAGAAAGGATCTCTCTTCTGTCAAAAATCATCAGATAGTGTAGTGCCGTATGACAAGATATGGAAACATTAGATATTAACCAAAAACTGAAGCGCTATCGTACTGTGAAGAGATTTGTGGCTGATTCAGAGCAAAGATGGGTTTTTACAGATAAAGGCATAATGAAACAGAAGTTGCTGGTGCCTCTGGAAGCTCAAAGTGGAGGATCCTCCAGAGGCTTGCGGTGCATGAACCTACCATTCGGCCCCTAACCAGTGTTCACAAGCAGAAACGGTCGCAGTGGGCCCAGCAGTACATGAAGATTAATTTTCAAACAGACTTTTTCACTGATGGATGCAGTAGTGGATTGGTGGTGGATGGCCACCACATCCTAACCCGGTTGTGACGTCAGCAAGGAGGTGGTGGAGTCATTTTTTGGGCCGGAATCAGTCAAATTAGATTTACACTGTAATAGTTCATGACTTGAAAATTATACTGAGCATCATTTGCATTGGCCATTTAAGAAAATCTGAGAAAATATCACTTTCATAATAATTTGGAGCACGGTGTATATGACAGTATATTGGACTGGTCTAGCTGTCAAACCTATAGTTCAGTCATTTTGGTAATTCTTTATTTTATGAACAATTGCTATCTAAAATCAGATTAAGCAAAAATCTATATTTGACTCGGTAGCTGCTCTTTTTATGCAACCTCACATTGTTTGAATAACCTTTAGGTCAGCATTTTGATGGGTCATCCAGTGTGCTGCCGAAATTTCAATCTGACATGCCTAACGAATAGAGCAGGCTTCCGGACAGCACAGTAGGTCTATTTGTGTTATTGTTTGATACTTTCTTGTAAAAGTGTTTTGTTAAGCCTTCAGTTTCCAAGATGTTTCATGTTACAACTCTTGTATCCCTCTTACAACTGCTTATCTAGTCAACGTTTCAATAGCCTACAGCGATAACATCTGAAGTAGTCCTCTGTGAATTACAACTCTGTTTTCAAAAGATGGAGGGATTGTCAGAAAGAAATAAAACGGGCTAACTCCGTCATCCATCCATCCATCCAACCAACCAACCCACCCACCCTCAAGTTTACTAATCTTGTCTTTCTCTGAAGACACACTGTCTAGACTGATGAAGATTCACTCACCTCAGAATGCTGGGCTCATGCTGATGCTGAAATGTTAGAACTGTTCGGTCTTTTTACTGAGTAGTTGCGCTGATTCAAGAGTGCTGAAGATTCTGCGCATGATAGCCTGGCAATCATTCACCATGGGGAAATAACAGGATTGTACTGTAAATGGAAAAAGTTAGACCGTTGCGCTCTCTAAACTTGCAGCCTTCATAGAAATACACACAATACATATACCAGGAGCACGTCCTAAATGATACACATACTTAAAATATATAGTTGAACGAGATTTTAAAAGTATATTTATTTCTTTGCACATGGCCCCGTATAAAATACATTTTTAGATTCACCAACAGACTTAGCCAAGAAACAATGTGAAATTTATCAAAAAGTTTAACTCATGGTTCAGTCAAAGTCAAACTTCTTGTCAGGTTAATTTTGATCAGTTTGATCTTTTGTGAAATATTAACAAAGTTCAATTACTCGCTAAAGTATAACCAGACCTTCCTAGAAAGGTCTTCTGGCTAATGATTTGTTGTGGAACCCTCCTTTCTGCCCTTTGTTTTATCAGTCTTTCATCTCTTTATGCAGGTCAACATGAGCGGAGGAATCAATGTGAAATCAGCCCCCCGTGGGCCTTCCTCCTCAGGAATCCCTCTCCCCCGCAGCCTTGTGACCAACTCTCCAAAAACAGACCCCCGTCGCCAAGCTTGTGACTTGCCCAGGCCCTCAGCGCAGGCCCCAAAACGCACCCCTACACATACACCCACTCACTCTCCTTCACTTCGTCCACGGAACTCCAGTATTCCTGGGCCTTCCTCAAGGGAACGCCTGAAAGACGGGGGCATGAAAAATCAACTCTACCACCGGAGTCATGTGTCACGTTCAGCCTACAGCAGCCCGGTGGTCCAGCGCAGATTACCATCGCCACACTCCAAAGACACATTGGATCTTCAAAAACCTGTTCCGTCTCACATCCCTGCACAGTTGGTGCATGATGGGAATCATAACAGAAATGCCATCATTAATAAGAACCAAGCCAACAACCTGCATCCAGCTTTCCGTTTCAGAGGAGGTGAAAACTCCAACACAACTCAGGAAATGAGTCAAAATACGTTGGCAAGAGGAGGAAATCCCCCTAAACAACCAGTCGAATCCAGCATTGTAAAAAATGGGAATCTTCGGCCTGGTACTGCTCAGTCAGGCTGCAAACACACTTTTAGAAGTCACAGTGGCTCCACAAGTCAGTCAGATGAAGAGATGGGGACTCCAGAGGACAGCAGTACAGCATCTTCTCCCGATCCTCTCCCACTTCCACTCATCGCATTTAACATGCCATTAATATCCAGTGTTTATGAACAGGAACACCACCTGCCCAAGGACTCTACAGAGACGCACACAACCAGAGTTAACATGGCAGCTGTGGCTCCGTTCAGCTACAGGTAACTGAAAGAAAATTGCATTGTGTCTGGTTGCAACCACAAACAACAGATTTTATTGTAATTTCATTTAACAGACCAATTAAGAAAATACGGAAATACACCTAAGTCAAATATATGGATTATTAATATAGCCTGGCCATTGTTTTCCTGTGCTTCCTTGCAAAAAACTGGACATGTGGACCCCTGACCTAACTAAGGTGATAATTTGAGTTAGACAAAATAAAGTTGGCTATTTTGGGTAAGCTGAATACCAATTCACATAACATTTTTTTATATCACATCACTGTGTCATTAGATCACTTTTGCTTCCTCGTGCTCACCGTCAGTTCTCTCTGATTATGAATACATGCTGACTATTACCTGGAAGAATCCAGACCAGACTCAGAGGCTTGTTTGGTCATTTCAGGATAATTTAATTCAACAGAATCACCTCCAGAGATGCATCATTGTTGTGCTTGCATAAAGAGACACTTCCACTTCTCCATAGCAGAGCTCATAGTTAGTGTCTTCAGCCACAGGCCCTTACTCAGATTGATTTTCTCACTCAAATGCACATCACTACAATAAGTGATAAAAAAACCCCAACATTTTATTTATTTTTTTACTTGTTTAGGTTTAAAAAGACTGTTTCTGCCTTTGTATATGTATGTTAAATTGTGGAGGATAATGTGTAAATATATTCCCCAGTTGAAAAGAATATTTGAGTGTACTGAACTGTTTTGAATGAATTTGCATGTTCAGTAACTGAAATGTGCTACGGTTATGTGTTTGGCAGGCTGAGGATACAGGAGAGCGACTTCTCTCTGGAGGAACTGAGTGACTGCTCATCCGGATCTATTGAGGTGTGCTGTGATGACCTGACAACAGGTTAGAGACATTATTAAAATTATACATTTAGAAATTCAGGACATCAGTATTATGTTTAGGAAATCATGCAGATAATCACACCTGTCAATTTCCGTATTAATAAAAATGATTTTGGTTCAGAGAAAAGAGTAACTTTCATTTCCATATTGGCAGCAATGATTACTTTTTTCTTCTGAGATGCCTTTATGTATCATCTTGTCTAATATCAAAAGATGAGTTATTAGGATTTATGCCATTATTGTAAAAAAAAAAAAAAAAAACACTTAAGTTTTCCTGTTTTATAAATCCTGTCAGTCTACCGCTATCTACCCAACTCATGCGCTGCTGGCAATTAGGACATGTATAAAACCTTCTATGAGGTCTCTACCAGCTGGTTGTGAAAAGGGTGTGGGATGGGGGCTGGTCTGTTGGGCCAGTCATGGTCTTTAAAAGGCCTCTGGCTGTCTTTGGGCCTTGATTGTGGTCTTTTAATTGGTCCCTAGCAGGCGCTAGAAACAGAACTGAAGTGTTAGTCCTCTTGAAGTTGCATTTATACGGAGGGTGGACTGACATCTTAATCACTGTAATTTAGATGGGAGAAGAAGGGAGGGAAATAGGTCGGAGGGTAAAGATTTTAGGCAAGTGAGAGATGGAAAGAGAAGTGCGCCGAGGGACAACGGATGACGGATCTCATTTTGATCACAAAGGTCAGAATGAAAAACAGCACAACTCTGCAGAAGAATGAGCATACAGTTCAGTGTTTTAAATAGATGACGTAATTATTTAAATGGTGGTCCCCACTGAATATGAGTTATTTTCCTTACAGGTTCTGTTTTCCATATGGTTGCATTCACACAGATTCAATCAGGGGTAACATGATCAGGTCGCCTATCTGAGGCTTTAATGAAGATCTGAACATTTAATGTGATTGTGGCACCATGTGGTCTTTCAATTAGAGCGCAGACCTTCCGACCTTACCTCTCTCTGGAACAGTATTTGCGTGTACATTTGTACCTCTGCATGGAGTGTGTATGTGTGTTAATGTGCATCTGTGTGGCAGCACACAGATGGTATTTGAAAAGATAAATGTGATGTGGACTCGGTATCATTTTTCATCTCCCAGCAAGGGAATGGCTTAAACATCCCTGCGGACATTCTAAAGGTCTGTCAGTATATATAGTGGATGTCTCTCTTTTCTACACACGTTGTGCTGACAGAAACAAGAGGCTTATTAAACATGTAAAATAAGGATACAATTATTTACCAACATTAATAAATCTGTGATAAAAGTACATAGACAGTGAAAATTGTGCAAGCTCACATTTTATGCATTTTTGTACCAGGCTGTTAAAGTGCCTGCATAGTCTAATGGATACTGCTTCAGGGATCTACCACTGCCTCTACTCTTGGACAGTTCATAATCCTCTTTGGCCAATCCAATCAAGGGGAGACATATGCCCTGTTGGTGTTGGACAGTGATGAGTGGTTTAGTAGCTTTCTGGAGATGATAAGACAAAAGAATGGATAAGATTATTTGCTCACTCATCCCCAGGAGGAGTAATCACTATTTATGGTTTAATGGCATTCCTCTCATCATGTTTGATTCAAGCGTTGACCTTTCAGGAGTTCTGAACTCAAACTTCAGCAAAGTCAAAGTTATGACGCATGTGTAGAAGTTGAACCAAAGTTGAAAACATAACAAAAATATGACATAGTCTAATTCTAAATAACCCGAATGAGATGTACACAATTTGCCAACATGCCAGCCATACAAAATGATGATATTGTATCTCACTATTTTGACCATTTTTTCTAGCAGAATCTGTTCACCAATAAATATTGCATGTCACTATGTGTCCCACTGGACTGATTAATTTCAGACACATAGCAGTTACTATAATAAATTATTTATATAGGCATTTTTGCAAAGCAGCTATTTTGGATGTTTAGGTCAGGTTGCTTTTGCAGTCAGAAATATTAATTCAGCATGTAATTTTGTGTTATTTCACAATGGAAAAGGTGACTTCTAAGTGCAAATACTGCAGTGCTCTAATATATCGAGCATAAAAGAAGAGCCTCCCCCAGGGCGGCTTTTACCCACAATAACTACCAACACATAGCCTCTGCGTCGTCTTATCTCCATTTCTGCTGCTTTCTTTCTGCAACCCTTTCCCCCCAGGGAACAGTTCCTTATAACACAGGAAGCAAGGGTTAATGCGCAGCTGCATTACAGAACAGGAGATGAAGGAGGAAAGCATGGAGAGAGATGGGTAAATTAAGGAATGGGTGAATGATTACACACACACAGGATCTTTCTTGACCTGTGGGATGACTCCCAACCCAGGGAGTCTAATTAAGTTATTCATGTGTGTAACCCCCTCAATTTGGGACACACAGAAAGACACTCAAAAGTGAAATCACAAAGACATCTCTCTGTCACATTAATAACCCATGACAAAGCATGTTCACATGCCTTAATATAAGCACACACTGTGGATTTGCGACCAATACATTTCAACTTTTATTTTGATTTACACATTTATAATATACTTAAAGATCCCACTGAGACTACATGCACAAAATGTTGTAACCAGGCAACCATTGTCGGTAGCAGAGCACTATGGGATACCCCAGGAAAGTGTGCTGAGAATGTCAACACTGGGGCTTTAGCAGGAGACCATCTCTACAATTTCTTTTTTAAAAATAAAAACATAAAGTACAAATTCTCTTACTTCACCTACATTTCTGCAAGGCAGCTGATGTTTTTTTTCTCCTCTCAGCTGGTGTGTGACTCATGATGAGTTTGTGCCGTCCACCCAGAGGGAGAGAATTATTATTATTATTATTTTTTTTTTTTTTACAAGATTAACATTTGTGCCGCAGGAGTTGGCTGCTTGTATGACTGATACAGTCTCACTTTTGACACTGAAAGCTGGATTGCTGAAATGCTTAAGCTGGTGACTCATGAAGCTCATCATCAGTAGTCATTGTAACTACTAGACTAGAGATTTGTCACTGCTGGAAAAACCCTCTTTGTTATTCAAGCACATTATTCTACCCCAAAGGAGGAAGCCACGTACTATATGCATCAACCAGACTGCTGTTTTAAATGTTTTGTGTATAAACAGGACATTAATAACCATGCCGTGGTGTTTGTGTGGTCCAAGGGTATGTCACTGAGAGTAGTCCCCTGTGTATGTGTGTCAGAGTGTGCTGTTGTTCTTTGCGTCCTGTGGACCCCCTGTGTTTGCATGTTTGCGGACACAAGCAAACGTTGGAGGAGACTTGAGGCATTGAGGCAGGATATCCCTTCTCTGTCTTACGAGCTTCCTTTGGTCCTCTGGCTCACATACTGAGATCCTTCCTCACCCGTCCCCTTACACTTCTCACTCTTACTCATTGCTTTGTTTCTGAGAAACACACTCCTGGTGAACATCTTAAGACTGAGTGGGAAAGTTACAAGAATCTTTAATTCATACTGCTTTTTTTAAATAATTGATTATTTTAAATAAAGACTCACTAGTGAGGAGCAGATTATTTTACAGGTTCGCGTAGGCATGCTTGATGCAAAGAATCAAGAATGCCAGACGGCTGAAAGGAATATTGCTTTATGTGATGAAGATGGCATCTTGAGTGACACCAACAATCTAAAATTTATGTCTGACTGTTTAGCAAAGCTCCATTGTCAGCTATCCCAAACTTTTTCAATGAGATTTTGATTATGGGAACATGTAGACTTCTCCAAAACAGGCATGTGATTGTCCTGGAAGGAGTCAGACAGGCATTTGGAACTGAAGTGTGTCTTGTTGAAAGACCCGGTCATCCCTGCCCTTAGTCAAGAAGGATGAGCTCTACAATTTCTCCACATATCCAGCTGCAGACTTGGGACTGCACAGCTCTATTGTTCTTTTGAAGGAAAAAGCTCCATTGTCTGCCTGACTATAGTCTACTGGGCTTTCAACAAAAACTGAGCTCATTCTTATCTGTGCACGGGGACAGGGTGCACTCTGGACAGGTTGCCAGTCCATCACAGAACACCTTTAGGATCAGTTTTGAAATTTCTTGTCTCACTGCATAAGACTGCCTTGCAAGATGCCTTTCTACTGAATCTCAAAAATCCATGCTCAAAGACAGAAAGTTTTCCATTAGCATAAACAGAGTAAACGCTTGGGCAAAAATCACATAAAAACTATGGTCTTAAACTTCCAATCAGTTGATGAACAGCCTGAGTTTAAATGCAGCTTTCAGCAATTTTCTTGATCCTATTTGTTTATTCACTTCCGGTTCCTTCTTCTACTTTTTACACATTTAAGTCATGATCTAGAATTCAACAGCACAAAATGTGAAATTAAAATCCTTCCAGTCTTTTTTTATTTTTTGATGCTCTATCTTTTTGATACTCAAACAGGCTTCTAGCCTCTCAGCCTCCTTTTTCTTTCCTCTTAAATCCCACAAAATTTTGTTCTCGTATTTGCACACAAAAAGGCAAAACAAAAGCAACTGAGTGGGGGTGGATGACAACAGTGAGTGGGTGAAAGTGAGAACACATGCCATCTGCTTAGCCTAAATGAGTCTTTTTAATTTTATTTAGGTTTGAGGCACTTTGATGCAGTTAGTTGCTTCTAAACTGCTCTTTCCTCTCAGTACTTTTCCTTTCAAGGCCCAAGACCTTGTATAACTTTGTAAACATGCGTATAATGAACCATTCAGTGCATCTCAGTGAGTCCTTCTTCACATGACTGCTCTGTTGAAATATAGTGGCGAATTTGTTTCACACTGGTTACAAATGCTAAGGCAAATATACTCATGCAAAGGAGTGAGACACTGTCCACTTTCTCCACCTCTGCCAGCTTTGCTGTCTCTTTGCACCTATTTGACCCTGTTCATTCTATCTACTATCTAATTTTACTTGTCAGTCATGCCTTTCATTACCTTTTTCCAGTAAATACCTTTAACCATTTATGGAAATGTTTAAATTGTTAATGCCAGTTTAAGACAAAAATATTCACATACATTGCTCTAAAATATGCTGAGTGTACGAGGCTGCTACATGCTGAATGTCAGCGCTAATATTTACGACTGGCACTCATTACAACTATTAGCTACTTTGATGTCAGGCCAAATTGCTCAGGTCTGAGAGCCTGTCTCAGTATATGTGTGTTTGTGTACAACATCACTGAAAAGTACTCATGAGCCTAGAACTTTTTCATATTTTGTCATAATATAAACAACTATTTGGTGGGAATCTTATCTGACAGACCAGTATAATGTAGTGCATAACTACATATTTTTCAAAATTGGTGACAATCTGAAAAGTTTGGCTTTTATATATTTAGCTGTCCTTAATCTGGTCACCATAAGGCAAATCTAATGTAACCAACAACTTTCAGAGGTTTTCTAATTAGTAAACAGAGTCCATGTGTGTGCAATTTACTGCCCCTATGTTCAGTAAAACCCTACGATTAACCAGACAGATCTGGTTAATAGTAGGGTTAGGATATGAAACAGTATAGGACAGGACTTCATACAAAAACTTACATAGCTGCCAACTTAAACTAACAGCTCGGGTGAGAAGAGCATTGTACCTTCCAGTACAATGACAAAAAAGTATTCTATTGTATACTATTCTATTCCATATTAATTAGGGAAGCAGCAAAGATGGCTGTGGCGATGGATATTATCCCCACATCTCCCTCAGATGTGGGCATGAGGGAGATGTCTGGTAACAGAACAACTGCAAGTCGTGAGTTCCAAAAGATTCTGACAACTATGGCAGGGTGGTAAGACAAAAAAAACAGTAAAAAGAAAGTCATAAGTAGTCCCTTTTTTAGATTTGTCACAAGACATGTAGGGCAGTATGAGTCCTTTTGCAATGCACTGTATGTGTGCTGTAATGGGTACACTTTGAGACTAAGCAGAAAGAAAGTGGGACAATAATCTCCAAGTCTAAATCAACCATATATTAAAGCGATTAGACTGTGGAGCCAGAGAGACGAGTGTTTGAACAAATGGGTATCTGTGCACTGCTAATGCAAAACTTTACTTGTGTACATATGTGCGTGTTTGTAAGAGCACTGACTCATGTCTTTTTTCTGAATCCATGTGTACAACACACAGAGCAACATTGTATGTGGCCACTTGCTTCTCACTAGCCTTAATCCTTCATCAGGGAAGTATAAGAGCTGATGTACAGCACCTAATAGCCTTAAATTACAACCCTCGCAAACGCACCGCACCCCACACCAGCTCAGAGAGCTCATATAGCCGTCACCACACAGCCCAGGCTTCACTGTGGCAAAACCACTTCAACATTGGTCCTTTATTAAACCTTGCTACCACTAATTAATGGCCATGGCCTTCAGACAATAAAACAGCCTCTGTATGCCTACGTCTTCATCCACACTCCTTTACTACACACCCTCACTCAAGACCAAATGGACTTTAGGCTAGGGAGAAATTAAAAAAAAACATGCATTGTAATGTGTTTTAGTGTTGTTATGTAGGTTCAGTCAAAATTGGTTTGATCCGTTTTTAAATTAACTCTCTGCTAATGAGGTGAAATGTCAGCAAACAGGCCTGTTTTCACTCTGATTTTGTATTAACCGATTTATGCAAATGCAACAAGAAGCAGCTCGTTGTTTGCCGTTTGGGTGCCTGATAAGATCCTGGCTATAAGCATTGCTACGTGCAAATTGAACAAAGGAACACACCTACCATTAAGTACCAAAGATGTGAATGCTTTGTCCGTTAGATGACCACTATGCACACAGGATGCATTAGCACTCAAAAACGGACTGCATGCAGATATATACAGATAGTGAGTGCCTTATTATTGACTTACAGCTCATTTTGTGCTCCATCAGCGTAGCAATAGACATTGTAAAGTACAATGTGTGAAAACGCTGCAAATTGTTTCTTGTTTGGTTCTGGTTAACTTTTGTTTTAAATTATTTGGCATTTATTGTACATATATGCTTTCTGGCAAGCATATGGTTTTTAAGGCTATCAAAACATTTGCAAATTGTTTTGAGTATTTTTCTTTCAGCTAAGGAGTGTTGTTCCCAGTGCAGTCTGGTAGATCTTAGGTAAGGGGCATTCACTGACTGGAAATATGCCCCAGTGATTTTTGAGCATGCTGTCATTGCTGATTCTAAGCCCAAGTCAAATTCCCAGTGAATCTCTGAGACTGGGATTTTAGCAATATTTTTGGGAAACTAATAATTACTATTTTTGTGTATTCACACATAAAAGTTTATAATATTTCAGTCTGGATTTGGTCTTTTAAAAAAAAAAGAGAAAATAAAGCAATGGCACAGAAAGATACTAAAAATTATAATTCAAAAGATGATTGTCAGATCAAAATATAGATAAAGCTCTTTCTTACATAGCAGAGACATATAATGATAGTGTATCCCATACATAAGCAGACTGGAAAGCATTTGTGAGGCTCTCCTCACCTGGACGAGAAATTGTGTAGAGTATTAACATGGCCATGTTAACTAGGGTGAAACAAGGTCTGGTGTCCAAGATCTAGTCTTCTCTGTGAAGAAAAATAAATTAGTAGACTGGGGAGGAGGAAAGTAATTCCTTCTCTTGTCTGGGTTGGAATGTCTAGAGTGATAAGATGATATAGTGAACACTAACCAATTCCCTCCACTGGAGCTCTTACTACTCTGGTCCTGTCTCATCAATGTGACACACTTGTAGAAGACCCATTCATACACAGGCATGGGGGAATACAGATAAAAACACACACTCTTAGATTCGCTCTCTCTTTCAAGCACGCACACACAGTTGTTTACATCACAGAGGCAGTGAATTTGTAATGTTGAGGCATGCATGAAACTGTACGATATCAATTTAATAGCTCTTGTATCTGCATTGGCCGGATGGAGTGGGTGGGTTAAAATGGGAAGTCGGCAAAGATGCAATGAGAGATAAGTGATGCGAGGCAGGTCAGGTAATGTATTGATAAATTCAGTTCTGTAGGTTATTAGTTGTGGCTTAGTAAGTCACAGAAATTATCTTAATTTTTACATGATTTGCATCCAATTACTAATTTCTAGGTCTTTAGTGGCTGGACAATAAACTCGTCATCAAAGTTTATCTTCACCTTGACATAGGACAAGGTGAAAGGGAGAATTAATTCTACGCAAAACGTTTCATATCTTTTAAAGCCCTTATTGTTTTCCATTCACTGGTGAGCCGCGTAGCACAGCCTCTGCAGTGTATTTTGGAAACAGAGGATGGAGCGATGAATCAGCCAGTAGGAGGAGAGACCACGCAAGTGACAACATGAAGGAAGGAAGGAACGAGGAGAATGAAGGAAAGGAGGGTGAATGAGCTGGCAGGGGTAGAGTGAGCAACACAGTGAGAGAGGGAGAGGCAAAGGGAGGAGAGAAAGAGGAAGAGGGGGGTGTTGTTGGTGCTGCTGCGACTGTTTCTCCTGTCAGTCGGCTGCTGGTCGCCTGCCGAACAGGAGGTAGTACAGAGCAAGACAGAGGTATCCTGAAGGGACATTGAGCTAGCGTCTGGTAAGGCTTTCATCTGTGTCGCGCAGGCAGTTGTGGATACGCTTGTAGCTAGTGGATTTTGGTGCTGAACAAGGATCTGCAAATCCATGGATTATCAGCAGTGAGTATGACTGTCACTCTACTAACCCACTCATCATTTTTAGCGAAGAAGTGAACCCACAGTCTCACACTGCAGGGAGTCTGGCTCACTCAGTCATGACCCTGGGGTAAAAGGGGGCGACAACCACTCAGTCTTTGTGCCTTTACGCATTTCTTTGTCCCCTTCTTTTCTCTGGCTCCTTTAATCAGCTGGTGTGTATGCATTTCTGAGTGGATGACTGATGCTGTTGCTTTTCTTCCTACAGGAGGGATGCTGGAGGCTAATGTGGCTAATATTAGCATGACAGCTAAGCCCAGAGAGCTGGATCTGAGGTCTGCAGCTGTCTCCTGTCAGGATACTTCAGCCCAGCCCATGGCATCCAGGAAGCCACTGGCTAAGCCCTCTGCATTGCCCCAGGCACCTCCACGTCCCTCAGGGTCAGAGCTCAAAGTGTATCGGCCCAACGCCGGCTCTATCCCTATTCCAATACCTAATCCATCTGGGCTCCGCAAGCAACGATCACTTGGCAACTTATGTGTGCTCACTGATGCTGAGAAGAAGCTGCACCTGTACCAATCCCCTCGATGGAACGATGATGCAAGCCGTCCTGGAGCAGGGTCTAACAAAGCCGGACAGACCAAGGCAGGTCAAGCAGGTGGCGGGAGACCACCTCTGTCTCGGACACTTTCAAAATCAGAACAGTCTCTATTCCAGGGTAAGCCTAAATCCTTCGGCTCCCCAGCAGTAGCTTCAAACATGGGTAAGCCAAGTCGAATCCCGGCTCCTGGTAAACCGCGGGGACCTTACGCTGAGGTGAAGCCGATCAGTAAAGCATCCGAAGTGAGCCCAGGTACAGACTCTGCCGAGAAGCCTCTCAAAGCTAACTCCAATGGAGCTGGGAGCGCTGGCACCAATGGCAAGAAACCTGGAGAGAAAGGTAAATCCGGAGCTCAGTTATCAGAGGAAAAGAAAGAAAAGAAAGGGACAGATGGAGAGAATGACAAGAGTTTTCTGAAGGTGGACCCAGAGTTAGTGGTGACCGTTCTAGGAGACTTGGAGCAGCTTCTCTTTAGCCAAATGCTGGGTAAGTGTAATGCAGCTTTACTCTCCACACCTAAACCCGTCCTTTCACCTCCGACCGCATGAACTAGCACAATACGGCTCCATATCATTGCTGAAGCAAGCATTTCTAGAGAGCTGGCATTGTTTTGTTGTGCAGCAGCAGAGTGGTTTGTCCTGGTCTCAACTGACCCAGTGCCACGGTGATCTAGATTTATATTAAACCCTCTCATTTTCAGACTTCAGATGAGCAAATCTGAAGCCTGCAACAGCAAATATCATGCATTATTGTAAGCAGCGTTTAGGAGGCATCATATGCCTTCATGTCTTCTGGCTCCTACTAAAACCAGCCATTCGTTAATAAATGCCGTGTGAGTGGGACTCGTGGGGTGTGTGTTTTCATTCAGTAAATAAAACGGCTGCACATCGAGCCAGGCTCTGGTCACAGTGGGCCACATATTTAGCTTCGCAGCACCCCTCCCTCAACCCCACCCCTTCCCCGTCCACGTCTATTGATCTCCGGGCCACTGGCAGATGGTCACTATCCACCCCACTCCAATGTCCTCCCCCTGTTTCCGAGGGCAACGTGTGGGAGGAGAGAGTGGAATCTTAGCGGGTGGCTGCCTGGGCAGGTAGTTGTCTGCCGTGGATGTAAACAAGTTACGGTCATTCGGATGTGCTGCTTTATCCTAAGCTTTAGCCTCTGGAGGTGTACTGTGAGAATAATGACTGTGTTTATGATTATTGTGTATAACTATTGTGTTGAACTAAAACCTTTCACCCATTACTCATTTATAGACAGTCTCTGAAATTCTGTGTTAGGATATTGCTCATTCTCTTTTCATCCCTCCCGCTCAGTGGGAGAAGAAAGCATCTTAATTCACAGGAAGTGGGGAGGAAGAGAGAGACCAGTGAAGTCTTGACAAAAATAAATAATTTTCTGCTCATTTTCAAACCCTCTGCCGTCTTCCTCTGCATTTCGTCCTTCGTTCTCTTCAGTAGCTTGTCTCCTGCAGCAGAGCCTAAAATCCCAGCCAGGATGACCTTGCCCCTGCCGGCCTCAGTGTGTTAGTTCTCCGGATGCTGTTTTGTGTGTGGATGCTGCGTACATGTGTGTGACCTTGTTTTGCTGTTGTGAAGTTACTGGCGAGAACCTCATTAAGCAGCCAGGTAGAGAGAATAAGGTTGAAAAGAGAGAAAATCCTCCACAGCACTGAGTTTAACAAGGGGAAAAGGAAAAGGCAGAACCATTTCACAATGTCAACCACATGTAGAAAGATTTTTTTTAAATGGATAGTGGCATCAGTGATTTCACTCTAAATAGACCAATGTGAACTTTAACCAATAGCATTTGCTGAATTAACTTACTTAATGTGGAATGCCAAATGTTAAAATTTGGCCACTAGGGAATACTGATTATTCATCGGATGTTAAGCTTAACGTCATCGGAAAGATGTCAAACAATTAACGTCTTTCCGATCCGAGCCATTCACATCTGATAGATCAATCCAAAAATTTCATGGGATTATTTGAGTTTTCAAAGGATGAGACCAGGATCCCAAAACCAAAGACGAATTGCATGTAATCTGGCAGCATTAGCAGATAATTATTAAACCTTTTGCTTCAGTTTTGTTTTTTTTTGTTTTTTTTTAGCTGACCAATAGCAATAAAAATTTACATTTACTCCATGGCCTTTTCAGTGCCTTTTGTCACTTTGAAGTAGAACTCTCTCACAATTACATTTCTCTAAAAGTTTACGTTTACGATGCACAATGGCATTGAGAGTAAGAAAAACACCATTAACAAAACAAATTATACTGCAGAATTGCTTCAGCTTAGAAGCTGAATAGAAGCAACACCAACTGACCTAAAATTAACGTCTGCCAGGAAACCTCCGTCAGTGGGTCATTACTGTCTGCTACGACCTCCAAGAAGGTGTATCACAAAATCACAGCATATACAGAGGACACTGTGTGCTTGCGTGTGTGTGCAAATGCGTGTTGGTGTGAATTTGCATGTGTGTGCTGAAGAGAGGTTAATCGTAACTTGCCCTGTAGCTTTGCAGCTGTGGGCTCCTCCTTTATTGTATCTGCTTCTCCATTTCCGACGGGACTCTCGGCTAATTGGGTTCTGTTCTGTCATCGGAAGATAGATTATGGATGCTCAGTGGATCTACACCTTCCATTCTCTATGCAGCCTTACCTCATGTTTTTGCTTACTGGGGATATGAATATGCTGGTACAGGATATTTTACTGGAGAAGAAAATTATAACAGATAAATCTGTTGTGCTAACTGTTATCTGTAGGGAGTGGAAATCTGCCTGTACTTTTTACATGTCATACTGTGTGACATCTGACAACATCCTATGCGACACTGTCCTTTTGTGGTTAGCCTGCAGTAATAGATAAGTATGATGTAGAATGAAAGGGAGGTTGTATAACCAAACACAATCCTCTGTGTATTTATAAAATAAAACTCCCCTCCTGTGCACATTGGAGAAAGACAAAGAAATAAAAATCTTAATTTCTGCAAGGTCAAGATTAGTTTCTGTCATATTTGTTTATCTTTAATCAGACATGTTTTACCAGCAGCTTTTCAATTATTGGATTCGGGAAACCAATTGACTAATCTGTGCACGTGAAGGAGCTTTAGGTTCTGGAGGTCTTTCCTCCAAATCCAGAATGTATTTCAGAGTCTTCTGAGAGCAGATTTAGAGTTAAGGCTGGATGTGGAGGATAGAGAGGATGAACACTACTTGTGAAACTCTGCCACCATAATGAATAAATTTGAAATGCTTTAATAGTCATTTTAAAGCTCTGAACCTCAGATGTCTTCCACTAATGACCCTCGTGGTCCAATCCAGCACCCATAATGAGGCACGATGGAGAGGGTAAGCTCCCTGAAGCACTAGCCTCTCCCAGCATGGGGCAGGAATAGTTTAGAGCGAATCCCAGCTAAGACACCAACCAAGCTTCCGGATTAAGCCTCACATAAAGATAATGAGAAGATGCAACTCCCCCTCCCCTCCCATTCGCCTAATCACAGATCTATCACCGTGGAAAAGACCATCCATACAAACTAAAATGAATTAAAGCTTAAAGTCATCAGGGCATCTGTTTGATTGGAGATTTAGGCATTTAGGGAAGTAGGTTAGAAGATTGGCGAAACTCTGTGGTCTTGGTGATCACTTGTGCGTCTAAGTTAAATTTCTCCACACTCCTTTTCAGACTCATAGTCACCAAACAAGTGGTGTGTTGTATATATTTGAATATGTATGTTTGGTAAAAGGGTATTAAACTAAGAAAATATGCAAGTTCTACTTTTTGTTGTTTTGTTTTTCTCTTTGTAAAATGTCCATTTGAAATTTATATAAAATCAATTCAATTCAAGATGCTACAAAAACTAAATGTGAGACAAGTTGCACATGGATTGCTCAGAAAGTTTCCTCTGTTAACAGAGTGCATGTTTCTTTACACTGACACTGAGTTGCGTGTCTATAACTCTGTGTGGTTGATTTTCTCCCCCTGACTCTGATTTGGGGAAAAATAAGCCCCATAGAGAAACCAACAAGAGCTTTAACAAGAACACAAATAGTTGTTCGAAGGGAGCTGCCGGAAAATATTATCAAAGCACTGTAGCCTCTTCGGTCCAAAGTCCAAGCAGGCATCAACACAGAATGTGTGCCATGTTCGGTCACACATCCACTCTCCTCCTATTATTCCTCAGGGTTTTTTTTGACCGTGACAGGGTATTTTCCATAGTCAGTTCCTCCATTGTGATTGGAGTGCTGAGTCTCTAATGTGATGCGGGAGTGGCCGGGGCCATGCGGGGCGGCCCTGGATCTGCCCCGGGCTTTACTGAGTGAAGGATTCATGGGAGTTGTCCTTTAATAGAGGAGCTGGTGAGACGCCACATAAAAAACAAATGGCAACAGGAAAGTGACAAATAAAACATACTTTTCTCTTCCTGTCTTTCTCTTCCTCCCTTTCATGTTTGATGCGAGTTGACTGCCAGCGGTGTTCTGTCACCAGTCACACAGCAGAGAGGATATTTCTGGCACGAGGGTTTCAGGAAGAGGACAGAGAACATCTTTTAAGCATGACAGAGAAGTTGTAGCCAAGATTATTCATAGATTAAAGGACTGTATACATGCATGGTAGCATTTCTGTTTAGGCTCATTGTCTTTCGTCACTTCAGTAGTGATATGTATGGTTGTTTGTGTTTAGATGTGGGTTTAAATGCTCTGTGGTCAGTCTGTAAAAACTTAATGCAGAGACCATTGCATTAGTGTAGTCTACTTCCTGCTATCCTCCTCCTAAATCGTATTAGTACTCAGTGTGTTTTTGTCTCATCAGATCTCACTTCAATAAGATTGTAACTGCATAGTTACAATCCTCTCATTTATATTGTGCCATGTTGAAAACAGAAAGCTCACATCAGCTGTTAATTTTCCATTTTAAATCCCGAAATTTGTGATTCACTCCTTAAAAAAAAATTCCCTTGAAATGCATTTCTTTAAAATACCAGCAAAATGAAATTTGAAAGTCAACAACCAACTAAACAGATAAAATAATGAAATCCTTGTATAATTTAATCTCAGTATAAATACAGATGTTATGTGAAAGCCTCAGATGTTTCTGAGACAACATTGTGATCAAACTGGTACACTACAAATACTCCAAAAATGTGCTTTGGGAGTTAGTGAAGTATTTTATGATCATACCAATACCTTACTCTTGCAGTTGCAATTGTTGAATTTTTTTTATTTGGTATATCTTTATTCAGCACAACGTCTACAGAAATCCACTAAAATACCACCTAGCAATATGCAAAACCTAGTTAGGCGGTTATAATGTGAGAGGTTGTGGTAAATTTACAATCCAAGCAGTGATAACTACGAGGAAAAGTGTTAAGATCTTGGGTTGTTTGGTGTTTTGATAATTTAATTCCAGTTTGATTGTTCTGTAATCTATGGCATTTAACAGGACACAAGATGTCCTGCTAAACGTTTCCAACAAATCATCCAGGAGACACATCAGCCATTAATCATGTACGTGTTCCATCCATCCATCCATCCATTTTCTTACACCCTTCTTCCCTAATGGGGTCGGGAGGGTTGCTGGTGCCTATCTCCAGCTGCGTCCCGGGCGAGAGGCGGGGTACATCCTGAACAGGTCGCCAGTCTGTCGCAGGGCAACACAAAGACATACAAGACAAGACATACATGCACACACACTCACACCTAGGGAGAATTTAGAGAGCCCAATTAACCTGACAGTCATGTTTTTGGACTGTGGGAGGAAGCCGGAGAACCCGGAGAGAACCCACGCATGCACAGGGAGAACATGCAAACTCCATGCAGAAAGACCCTGGGCCGGGAATCGAACCCAGGACCTTCTTGCTGCAAGGCAACAGCTCTACCAACTGCACCACTGTGCAGCCCGTACGTGTTCCACAATCATATAAAAGAAGATACTATTTTCCAGATATGTTCAAGTCCAAGGCCAGTGTCCTGCAACTTTTAGATATGTCTCTCTTTCAACACACCTGAATCAAATAATACAATCACTAGCAGGATTCAAGAGAACTTGACTCCAAATTGAGGTAATTCAACTATTTGATTCAGATGTGTTGGACCAAAGTCACATCGAAGCCAGCCTGGAGGAAGAATAATGCTTTAGGGATGATTCTGTCCAGCAGAAACACGTAGCTAGGTCAAAGTTAATTGCATAGCTAATTTGATAGATAAAGGGAATCCCTGGTATTAAACCTGCAAGATGCTGAAAAAAAACTTGAGACTGTAGGTTCACCTGCCATCAGGACAACAACCCCAAAAAGAAAACCAGAACTGCATTGGAAAGGTTTAGATCATTCATGTAATAAAGAACTCCAGACAAAGTCCAGATCCAAATCTGATTGAGAACTTGTGGAAAAATGTAAAACTTGATGCTTCCAGACATTCCCTATCCAATCTAACTGAGCATGAGAGATGATATTCTTCATAATGAAGAATGAGGGATAAAAAATTAATCTCTTCAGATCCTTGTTATGTGGGTATGTTGTTGAAGAAAGGGACTTTACAAAATAGATAACATCAGGAAGAAACATCATGTTCAAACACTGAAACAACATCTCAAGACATCAGCAGGGAGGATAAAAGTTAATTTAAATGGTTTTTTCAAATAGATCGTGACACTGCCAAAATAGTTTTTTTTTTCAGTTTATGATGTTTCTCTACATTTCTTCAAAGTTGTAGTCTAATGGGAAAAATATAAATAATAAAAAGAAAATTAATTTTGCTCAGAAATGAATGTATGCAGATCCAAAAATAGCCGCTGTGCAATCTACATCTGCTCTTGCAGCTGTTATAACATGTTTAGAGATGGTTTCTCCAAATCAAATATTTACCCAACCATCTTGATTCCTTGTTTAGTATGTGCATCTGTAACACTTTAGTAGAGACGCTGTCTTGTCATCACTTCCCCTTGCAACCCATCACCTCGTTAAGAGTCCAGGCGAGTGCAGGCTGTGTGTCTGACATGTGCGAGGAAAGCTGCAGCTGCTTGAAGAGCATTGTGAAAAAAAAAATAAAAATAGTTCCACAGGAAGGAACCCTCTTGAACAAAAACACACCCAAACATTACCACACATTATGCTCTGCCTGAGCTGGTCAGGTTATTTAGTATGTAAGCGTTGTGCTTTTGCATGGATGGAAACTGAAGCACCAAAACAACCCAGGACTATCATTCTAAAAATTAATGGGGAAAGTTATTTCACCATGTGATGCTTTTTATTTTGAAATACTGTTTGGTATTTGGTACAGACCATTTGGAATGTTCCAATTTAGTCTCATCAGTCCTGAGAATATTTTCCCAGAAGTCATGTCAATTGACCTTAGCCAAGACAAATGAGGCATAGAGTGCCATAGATGCCATTCTGTGTTGTTGTTTTTTTTTGTGATATAAGGACGACATGTTGATGTACGCAAAGTTTTTTGTTTTTTTGCACCACTGTTGACCATTGTTCTATGTTTTGTTCCTTTTACGGACAGTGGTTACTATTGTGATTTGTCGGTGTCCCAAAACTATAGAAATGATTCTGGAACTGGACTTTGTTCTCATCTGTTCTTGAAATTATTCATACCAGAGGTGGATGTGTTGCTTTTTGAGATCGTTCAGAAATGACAAGTTCTTTCGGGCAGAGTTTGGTAAGATCCTTATCGTCATTTCATGAAAGTAAACTTGTCTTAAGTCATTTAAAGCCTCCTTATCTAAACCTCTCCCATAAGCAGATAGCACAGTGGGTTTTAAGCAGATAGAGCTGTAGCTAAGAAGATATGCCAAGTGTATTTTAAATATATATGCTTGTGTTTGTATCCACATTTGGAGAGCTAGGCTTTGGCAGCAGTACAACCTGGTCTGAGGAGATTTAAATTGGAAGGTTTAACTTGTGGATTTGGTTTGTTTTTTTTCACATTGAGATTCGTGATCGGGTTGTCTCAATTATAACTGCCCAAAACTCTGCAGCTGTGCTTCGAAGACTCCTGGATAAGGATTTCCAATTATAAATGGATTCCACATTCACTGGCTCACTGGTGTACTTTCCTTCTCTCAACCATGTACACGCTTAAACCTTCTGTCATGGCGAGACGTCTGCATCATTTATGGCCAACAACTGTTTAGATTTAATGCACACAGATGCTGTTGTTTGTCCTGATGCACTCATTAGCTGGTCTTGTTGGATATCAGAGGACATCATCAAATGCTCCAATATCCTGTTTCGACATCTTGGTGTAGCAGAGGAACGTCAGTGTGTGTTTCCGTGCGTCCATATGCATTCGGTGTGTGTTTGTGAGGCCCCTCCAGATGAGCAGGAATCGCTGTATTTTGTAATGCTTCCTGTTTTGCAAGCTGTCTGAGGTCAGCTGACAGCTGCAGTGCTAGGCAGAGACAAAACAAACAGAAAAGCAGGAAGCATGAATATTTTAACTATGGTTTTGTCGTACAAGAAAGGAAACATAATTAATAAATGCATCATGGCTGTTAGCTATCAGTTTGGAACAAAAACAACAAACCAGTTGTGTGTCACTGGAGTGGAATACTATAATGGCTTATTTTGTAGCTCACAAACTCTCACTTCCCTTGTGAAAACTTTGACAAAGTGTGTGGAAGGAGGTGCAGGAGCGGCAGAGCGAAGCTGAGCTGCAGCCATCCATCATGCAGTAAGTGCTGCTGTGGCCTGAGGATGGCTGCTGTGACTCTAACATATGTGCACACACACGCAGACAGGACATGGACAGATAACCTCCGGAGGGAAGGAGGGAAAGAATAGAAATGTGGGCCATTACTCATCCTTTCATTCATATTCAACAAAAAAAATAATATCTTTCTGATGAGGGACACACACACACACGCCCACGCACACACACACACACACACACCTATTCCTGCAAAGGTAAGAAAATGTCATGCTACTAAAAAAAAAAAAAAAAAATTATAATAATAATAATAATAATAATAACAATAATAATAATAATTTCACAAGAACAGAAGCCATTAATACATCTTTGGGGAGTTTATTTCTAATGGAGAGGAGACTCGAATGAAACCAGAGGAACCAAAGTAGGCATTTTCTCGCTTTTACTTTCCCACATGCTCTTTCTGCTAGCCACAAAATAAAGTACTTTACCTCTTTTTTTATTCCTATCTGCTTCACAAATGAAACAACATCTTCAGTTGGTATGTCCTGATCAAGGTATTTTGTAATGGGATCAGGTTTCCTGAAAAAAAACCAGCTTCCACTACCTGCTGTTGATAGCATATAATACAAGCCCCAGAGCCATACTGCCATTTTTCCCAGCCAGTTTTTGAAAACATTAATCTGAGCCTTGATTCATTAATGTGGAGCCATGTATTTGTACAATGTATGACGGTGCAGAACATACCAAGGGATATATGTGCCTGTTGTTTTAAACACTGCAGACTACAATGAAGAGTGCCACCATGTTAAAAACTGAAGTTAAAGAGGACGTCAAAGAAACGCAGATAGAGATGTCCTTCCAATGTTTTATGAAATTTGTTTATGCAAATGAACTAATGTCATATATCCATGTAAAATAAAGAACTCATGCCACTTGAGTTTATTATTATTTTTATTTTTTTCTCTTTTGCCTGAAAGCATTCTTCCATTAGGATGCACAGACAGCCCTGGAGAACCTGCCTGCACTTACAAGGGCACTCTCAGTCCAACATGCTGACTCTCATTTCAACAGTCTGAGTTGTCCATTAAGAAAGGCACCTTAGCAGGTTTCTTAGACCCTCTGTGGAGCTGGATCTTGTTTATGTGCATGAATCCAGAAGAGACGGGTGGAAACGGTGTCCCAGCACATAGAGACGTGCACAGAAATACTTCCACACAACAGAGAGAAACTCAGTTTAAACCAGATCAGTGTAAATCATCGGCACCCCAGGGGAGCTGCTAGGATTTGACAGGGATATTTGCATCCCTAATTCTCTCACTTGCACCCTCCCCACCTCGCTCTACATGCCAGCTGGGGCCACCGGGACCAGAGCACAGGCGGGACAGGAAGAGACTCACAGACATGTAATCACAAACGCACTCATTCGTCCACACAGAGGATCGCACACAATAACGCAGACCATAGCTAATCAATTTGACAGCATTGTTAAACAAAGCTCCCATTTAGGATAATTAGAATCGCACAATTAAAGCCCACATGCGTGTGTCACGCTTTGTCTGTGTTTGCGTGTATTTCAGACGCTTTGTTCCAGATTAATCTCAATGTGATCATATTATCAACTCTGGATGTCCTTAAGCCGTGAAGAGGTTTTTTTTATGGCCTGAATTTGCACGGTAGGAGTCTTTGTCACAACTCCACTCTCCATCTGAAAAAAAATAAATAAAAAATTGGGGGAGTTTTTATGTTTTTGGTCATCTGATGTCTGTAGTGTGCACTTGTGTATTTGAGTTGCACGTTTGGATTACAAAGTCATGTTCTTTTTGTTCTAGATCTCCAGCCTGATGAATTTTATTAGTTGTTTTTTTTTTTTTTCCTTTGACGACAAATCAATCCGGTTACATTTGGTCCAAGTACCCATTAGATTGTCTGAATCTTTGAAAGAGAGGAGGCCGACTAACTATTCATATACAAATGTGTCCATTGGGTAAGTGTGCAGCTGTTGTTGGGATTGACACTTCCAGCACCTCATTATTTTCCCTCCTCTCTCATTAGGATGACCTCTTACTCTTCTCCTCCTCATTTACCATCTGGGCTTCTTCACAGGAGTGTTATTTAACATTCATTGGGCAAAACATTTTCCTGTTTTGGAGTTGTAGCCTCAAAATAAAGCTTTATCACCTTTGAGTTTGCATTGCGTCTGAAAACTTGGTGCGAGTGTGCCTGAGTGTGTTTTTCAAACATCACTCAGGCAGCTAAGAAGTTTGACACACTAAGTACTAATGTTACTGGTAACAATAGCAATAAATTACTGACATAAAAATATGGACAATTAAAATGTATCCTTTACAATATCTTCTAAGAATGTGGAGAGGATGGCTTTAAAGGGAACCCCTTATATATTTTGCCATGTGACATTTTCCTGTGGCTAAGTAATACTTTTTGTTGTGCAGGTTTGGGAGTCAGCTGGCTTGGACTAATAGTCTATTGAACTCAACCTCAGGGATAAGCAGACTGCCCTGTATCTGACCTTCATAACACTTCTGTTTCCTCCATCCCATTTCACATAAACATAGTCTAGAGCATTGAGGCAAGCAGAGGTGAAGGTTAAACGATGCAGCAGAGGTGTCCTGATTAGTTCCTACCTAAAAGAGATGCTTTTTTTTCTCTCTCTCTGTTGAAAGGGTGTGAAAAAGAGAGTGGTGGGTCTCTTGTGATAGCATTAAAATCTAGAAACATTCATAAACAATCTCTCATGAACGGAAAAAAAAAGTTATATCTGAACATTAGAGCATTTAGTTTGGAACTGTGTCATAGCATTTTGTTGTTTTAATGGCTCGATGTGTTTTTTTTCTCACTTAGATTATTTCCATCTAATCCATTCCTGCTTGCGGGCAGTTTAAGGACAGGCCCCCCTCACGTTACTATAAATCATTAATCTATGCGATTCTGTTTGAGCAGATTGCAACCGAATTGAAAGGGCTGACACAGAATCCAGTGTGTCTGCTACTAAGGTTATTTGAGGATAGATTTTGGTTTAGTCCACCATGAATAAAAGTGGCAGAATACTCAGACTAAAGTGAGATCCATACATCTATCCAGGCAGATGACAAAGCTGTTTGGTTGAAACTGATATGGGTTAAGATTTTTCTTCTATCTTTTTAATCTGTTTCATGATTTGTTCATTTTTGCTCTGCTGTTGTTTATAAAAATACTGGTTCACACTGCTGTTACAGAGGCTGGCAAAAGTGTTAATCAGTGTTGAACATTTTACATTATAAAACATTTTACATGAACATTAAGTTCAACTTCACAATAATAATAATACACTGCTCTGTGTTGGTAAAGTTTGTTATAATGTGACAAAATGTGCAAAAGATTCAAGGGAATGAGAACTATTGTTGCACATTGAGCTATCTCAGATTTTGGCTACAAGGGACATGTATTAAACATGTCACAGTCTTTTCAAGGTCTTTCCTTAGGCTTAATAAGAATGTCATATTTGGTGTTATGTCACTCATCCTCTTCATACATGTAATTGGGAGTTTTGTACCCCTGCAGATCCAGAGTCTCAAAGGAAAAGGACGGTGCAAAATGTGCTGGACCTTCGTCAAAACCTGGAGGAAACCATGACCAGTCTGAGAGGGGTCCAGCTCAGTCACAGGTCAGCCACTCAAAAACCCCAAAATACACACGCACTTGCACACCCACGCACAATTTAATGCACAATCTCATGGGAAAAGAATGCTAAAAATGAAACGCACACATCAGAATCTTTGACATTTCAACCAGTTGCATAAGGTGGTGAACAGCCTGTGGGAACACAGATCAATATCAGTTTCCCTATTTGACCTATTGCAGTCAGTCTGTCGCCCTCATCTTGCAATGAGTCTTGTTTGAATTGTTGTTACAAAACCGAATTAATTCAAAAATGACCTCAAAGCTAGTCTTTCATTTGAACGGTTGAAAGAGTTGTATCTTGACAAGCGACGATGCTTGGACTGATTGAATTTAAGTGTGTCGGGATGTCCTTTTCCTTCCATTGGTTCCTGTGATAGTTTCAGTATTTAATGTGTCCTTGTCCTTCAGAGCTTCCCTTCCATCCGTTCGTCTTTGCATTCCTCCAGTATGCATCCTTTCCCTGTCCCTCAGCGGGAGCACTCCACGTGTAGAGCAGCTCAGCAGATGGTTCCCTGCTGGAATACATTTCCTCTGCCGTTCATATTTTTATTGCACTGTGATAACCTTCAGTCAGCAAATACTGACTTTGCTTTAAGGCCTCAGAGTCTACCTCAGAAGGTTTCTTGTGCAAATAGGATGTCATATGTCCTGTGTGAGCTGGAGATATGCATTTATTAAACAAAAGGATTCCCCTGAAAAGCTAATCAGTGTATTTCACATCATTTATCTTCAATTTTGTAACCATGTAGCACACAAAAAAGGCTTTTAAAATCTATTCCAACAAGACGATCGCAGCTTCTTCATGTTTAGCCATGTGGCCTTTTATTCAGAAATGTTTTACAGTATTTCTTACGAGGACGTTTCTGTATCCTGCAGACGAGATTAATTTTAATGCAGCGGGTAAATGCAAATGCCGTGACACAGCGTGAGCGCTTGTAACTTTTAATATGCTAATTCTCATAATTGTCAGACCAGGCACTAAGTAGTGATGTGCTGTGCTGTACTACTTTGGCACACAGTGAGTTTTTACTGATGCTCATGTTTGTAGACACATACAAATGTTTCCTGGCATAAAATGATTGTGACACAGTGTGCAGTTATTACGCTCAATGTTGAGTCATTTGAAGGCAGGTTTGCTGACAGGAAAACAGCAACAAAAGCCTGTTCATTATGCCTCTGCAGGTGGAATTATTCTAAGGTGAGCTTAAAGCAAACGTATATTCACAGCAGAATAATCCCTAAGCCTTGTAAAGTCAATACAAAGCATCTTATAGTGAGGTTTGGGTGAGAAGGGGATACATTCTCCGTAACGGGAAGAAATCATCAGTTTCTGGTAGGTGGAAGATGTTTATTTTTAAATACAGTGAGTTTCAGCAATATCATAAATTAATTGGTCCACTGTATTGTGAAAATCAATCTGAAGAGTAAATGCTTAATTTCCTGGGGAGCTCTCTTTAAACCACATGAAAGATTCAAAGTTTTATCCAAAAAGTAACTCCGATAATCGAAATATAAAATGTCAGAAGAGATTGCCTAAACCTAAATTCTAATACTTAAGTTTTATGAGAGTAGAGAAAACGGTCATGAGTCCAATATTGGTGAGCACACTGATGACTCAGGTTACCTCTGGCTTTCTCACCTTTAAAGGACCCGTATTAGATCTCCAGTAACCTCCGGGCCAAACATTGACTCACATTTCAGCTGGCCACTTGGTTTTGGCACAAACAGCAGTTCAGTCAAGCAACTGATGCTGTTACTTCTGGCACAGGCCAGTGAAGGTCTAGTTGATGGTCTAGATCTATTAAAAAAAAGGTAAAACCTCCTAAATAATCTCACTGTGTTAGGCTGAAGCTTAACTGTCTAGCATGCACAGAGGATATAGTCTCTTATAAAATCTTCACGTACTTTACACACAATATATGATGCAAGGACTTTTACCTTAGCATTGACCCTTACCTTACCTTCAATCCACATGAGCGGATTACTTGGATAAGAAGGTCCGTAGATCTATAATGTGGACCCCAGGAAGATTAGCCATTGCTACACCAATGGCTAATGGGGATTCAAATAAACAGATAAAAGATCTCCCTTATCTCAGTTCCACAGAGGAGGGTACATTACCCTGCATTCATTATAATACATTATCCTGCATTCAGACAAAATACCAGCCGATTAAGGTTGTGTACTCACAATGTGTTGGGATGCTGAGCTCTTATCAGGACAGATGAGTAAATTAATCAACTTTTTGACCTTTCCGTTTGCTTCCCATCCAGCAGCTGTGTGGAGGGGACCATCAGCTATGACAGCGATGAAGCTGCTGCCTTCTCAATCTCTAGCCTCTCCAACCGCTCCTCTCCTCTGTCATGGCGCCACGGGCAAGCAAGCCCTCGTCTGCAGGCCGGCGACGCCCCATCCACAGGAAGCGCCCCATCTGACGTTCCCCTCCGCCTCAGCCAGACCTCACGTATCCACCTCATAGAAGACTTGGAGGATTCAGATCCGTCTCTCCTGAAGGGAGGTTACCTCAGTGACAGCGATCTTGGCGGCAAGAATCCAAACGATGACTACGAAGACGATGGCGACGACGATGATGATGTCGACGATGATGATATTGACGACTTAGAAAATGGGTGAGTGTGTGCTCTTTAGTTTTAAAAGCCTGTTTCTTTATTTTGACCATAAATAATGAAGCATGTAGTTCCTGTAACAAATCACAGTCCCACTACCCTCTCTTGCCTGTTTTTCATGTCAGATGTTTTCCCTGCTCGAATTTGAGAGCAGCCCTCTGGCAGCAACAGGCAATGTTGTCACCATTTCCAAGGCCCCATGGAGAGATCCTCCCAGTATTGAGCTGGCTGAGGTCACTAACAGGCTTCCACATGGAGCAACCTGCTGAAAAAGCTAGCATACAGAAATCTTTAAAAAACTGGTAACTAATTCACATCCACAGTCAGATAAACATGTTCTGACTCAAACAAGAGTCAGTTCCATTAATTTGTCTGTCTGGGTGTTGACTACCATAACATTGTAACCTGAAAAAGTGAACATAAGTTGTTTGTTCAGAGCCTAATCACTAGAATAGGTCACAAGAGAATAAATCACCATGATAGCTTTTGCTGTTCATGGCTTTAGTTGGAACGTATATACACAGATAATATCTCCATCAGTACTGCGCCAATCAGAGGCAAGCCTGCCAACGGTTTTATGCCCCACGTCTCCTAGAGAGGTTAAGAGCTTGAAAGGTTAAAACAAAAATAACTTTACTGTAATAAAATGTGCCTTCCTGGTTACTTCTTCAGTTTTCTCCTTTGCCTACTAATGATGAAATGTATGATTTGAAATTCTGTTCCAGAAATAGTTGGGTCTGAAACATCAAAAAGTTTCAAATGGTGAAGGAATGACCAGCACCATTAAATAAAGTCTAGCTCTGTGTTGTAGCAGTCTGAGTAATTGGCTATTATCCCTTTATAGAAAAATTTGAAAAAAGATTCTTGATAAACTGTGGATTTTTTCCCCTGTAGACTCAAGTTTCACCATGAAGACTGGTGTGACATGTTAGCTTGTTCATGGTGTGTTTGCTGTTCAGAGAAAACATCCGCTTTTTGAGTTCTCCACCAGTCAATCAAGGCCAGTCAAAAAAAATATCAAATTTCAGACACTTTTTAATAATCCACCCATTCATTGTCCATTCAAGAGACAGCAGAAAACACTGGAGAGATCCTCAGTCCATCCCAGGACAACACAAAGACACACAGAACAAACAAGAACAAACACTTTCACTCCTGAGAACAATTAAAAGTAACCGCTGGACTGAAGAAGACAAAGTATCCAAAGAGAACCCACACAGTTACAGGTAAAACATAGAAACTCCATAGAAAGGCCCATGGCTGGGTTTTAAACCCACAACTTGCAAACTACTGCTCCACCATTAAGCCTGCACGTCTAGTCACTACAGAATAAAGACAGTACAGCTTTAGGAGAAAATGATCTAAGCTGTGGTCCCTCGGTGAGCTTTCGCTACTTGCTAAAAATGTACGATTCTACATTTTTCACACAACTTTAGAAGCAGAGTCATGTTTCCATGACCGACTCTGAGGACGCCGAACAAAAACACAATATTTCATTGTGAGCTTGCATTCTGGCTGAGTGTTTGTCAGCTGCAGTTAGAGTTCGTCCAAGTAAACTGAAGAAAAAAAAAGCCCCTTTCAGGCCACAGCTCGACATCTCCACGGTAATCACAAAAATGCACCCCCAGTCACAGTAAAAACAGTTGCAACACACACAGTTTAAACCCCTGTAGAGATGCTTTGTTGCAGGTCACCAATAAGGTTATACAAAGTTTCTTTGAGGACGCCAAACCACTAGGCCAATGTTCTACAAGAAAAAGAAAGAGTTTGGGACAGAAAAATGTCAAGCAACACTATAAACAGATTGATAGGCTGGTAGACACATCTACTTTTATCTCTCTTTTTCTTCTGTTTAAGGGAAATTTATGACTGAGGTTATCATAGATTTGCTTAGAAGGTACTCATCTTTGGTCTAAAGTGCAATATTATTTTATTAATGCAAGTACATTACATATTTATACAGCTGGTATTTATTATAGGTCAAAATAGAGTAGGAATCTGAGCAACTTCCCAAAGTTGTAACTTTTTTCCAAGTTTTACTACAAAAGCATCCACTTCTGAATACTGCTTAGTTAGTAGTTTGTGCATTTTATTGCTTTAAGTTTCTCTTGCAAACCGCAAATAAAGAGCTAAATAGTTTCCTAATTTTCCGCCTTAACTAATATATGTTTCCCACTAGAGGGCAGACTGGTGCTGCCGTTCCCCCATTGCCTGATGAGGTCCCTCCTCCCTGACAAATTGTCTGGGTGCATTCCTGCTGAATCCTCTCCACAATCGCATAATTTATTACATATCCTGCTTCATCATGCATTCAGACACCAGCAGCATCAAACACGGGTCACCGTACGCTTCCACATCTCCTCTCGGTATATGTTGTACACAGGATTTTTCTTGATACATAATTCATTTCTTTTGTCAGGGTTATGCATACCTTCTCGCTTTGTTGAAAGGGAAATTATCTTAAGGGCAAATTATGTGAATTTGTCAATAAACAAAACTTGATTCGACTCCGTACTCACCATGAGTCACTAAAGTTAAGACGTGACTCACACTCACATGCAAAGGTAAACTTACTGTGACTATAACATGACAGGACTCCACACAGACCCCACATTCTCTCTCACACACAGCCTGAGTCACGACCAGTTATTAGTTTATTTTCTTTTTTTAAGTCAGGACCTCAACTCTTAAGACAAATTCTTCCTCCATCTGGATCCAGGAACCGATGCAGTCCGTCACGCAGTCTAATTCACCTACGAGTCATTTTTACCGGGAAACACTGACAGGGTAGAGTATGACAAGATTCCTTTCTGGGTGTTTATGTCTGGAAACTTGAAGAAGATTATGTTTAAAAAAGGTAACATTGTATTCGCAATAATCTATTATGAATGTGGAGCTTTTGTAAAGGAAATGCTTAAATGTCAGTAAATATGTAAGTGCAGGGGAAACTTTCTTATTAAAACTGAGTAAATGTAAACAAACAAAAACAAAAGGAATAACTATTTTAGTCTTTATGAAGGAAAGATGTCAATATTTGGTCTCCAGAGTCGATCAAAACTTAAGACAACATACAGGTGAAGCATTTTATTAGTTTATTAGTCCATTTCAGGAAGAGCAATGTGATCCTCCAGTGCTGATCTAATCAGTCTAATACACTGATCGGTAGAATCTAATGTAATTGATGATGGCACACAAAATTTTGTGTGCAAATTAGGCACTGAATGCATTTGGATGGTAACACTCAGACCTCAGCCAGATAAAAGAAAAATCTGGAATTACTCAACGCGTAGCCACCCAAATAGCTCAGCTGAGTTATACACCACAACCCTTTGGTTTCGGTCCCAGCAACATTCTCTAAAAGCACACTGAGGTACAAGCTTACCTAATCAACTCTTACGATGTGAACAAAATGATCCATTACGAGTTCATGGCTGTGTGTTTAAGGAGGAATAATGTTCTGATAGAGGACAATGCAAAGGGTAAAAACCTTAATCCCACAGGAAAACACAGATTTGTTTGATAAACAAGATAACATTAATTGTCTGTGATTCAGTTTTGCAAACCTTGCATGTAATTTAGTTTTAATGCTCCTGCAAATTGTTTGTAGCATGGCTTGTTAGGCGTGTGGTAGACATAAAAATCACAGATGGTTCACCAACAACAGGCATCAGGACCATGTCAAGGGACTAAGATACAGATAATTTATATTGCCTCTGTGCCTGACCTATTTTTGGGATGAGATTGGGCATTCTGTGTTTTTTTAAGGTACCTCATTCAATAGCGGAAATTTCACAGTGTAATGTAACAAAGAATAATCACCGAAATTACTATTTTTTTAAATCTCTTATGTGGGTGAAGGGGGTATTGAAGTAGCCATAGGCAATGATATTTTGCTTATGTAACCAATTTCTGTTTGTGTGCATTTATTTTTTGAGAAGCTGCAAGATTTAGTCTAAGGACAAACTACATGTTGGTTTATATTCTGGTTAAACCTCCACTTCCAGCAGCCTGACTCAAATATTTAAACAAATTTAGGAAAAACAACATGGCTTATTAGTCATCACTAATGAATAAGTGAATGGTCTGAGGGAGTGTATGAAGCACACAAAAACAGTTCCACCAAAATTTCAAAGGCAACCTGGGAGATTTCCCCACTGCTTAAGGAGTGCCAGTGACAGCAGGCAGGAGCAACTCTCTGTAGGCCCAGGTATGTCATATACCACTGATGTCAGCCTGGAGCCCGGAGAACAAAACAAATACAGACCACCTACTGGTGGGGTCATCACCCACCACACAAGTTACCCACTGAAATCCACTTGGTTGTACCAAACACTATTGATTTGCAATTGTTGTTGTTCAAGTGTAGATCAGAAGCTTTACATGCACACATCCAAAGGTCAAATATACCATGAGTGTGTGGCTCATTTTCTGCCCCGGTAGCCGCAGACGCTTTAGCTCATGGATGGAAGAGCACTCATCCCCGACATCAGACAGCAAGAGAGGTTCGGTTCACTGCACTAACTGCCTGATTTATGAGAGCATTTGTTGTGGAGCAGGACGAACGTACACACACACATTCAGAGACACAAACACAACTCCCTGAAGCAGAGTCTGGTTGGTGAAGTATGTGCATGCGGTGCCACATACAGTACTTGTTAGAAATAACAGAACTGAGCTGGTTTGTGTTATGTGTCAGGGCTGCAATGTATAGAGAAGTGAAACAGAAATAAGTTTTTTTTTTTTTTTTTAAGTGTACAACTGACGTGTTCTGAAAATAGTGGTGCCTGGAATAAGTTTAGACATTATCAGCGGGTTACTTCAGCCCTGTGACCAAATGTGATTAAATTTAAACGTTCAAGCTTTTTCAGTTGTGTTTAACCTTTCGTCTTGGTTGTTATGTTTAAATCTTTCCATTAGTGTTCTGCATCATATAAGATTGTTGATTCCTTTAAACTTGTGTTACCTGTACGGTACCTGCAGTTATATGTAGAGGAACAAAGTGCGTTCTTTAGGTAAAGTTTAATATTTCGATACTCTGACCCCACCTACTGGCCAAACAGCAAGACTCTTCTCCCAGACAACATTGTAAATTTAATTGTCTGACTGGTGAGAGACTTGCTGCAAACCTGCTCATATTGTGGCTTTCATGTAGGTTTTCTCTCATCTGTGATCTTTGAACTTTGACTCCTTCTGCAGTCAAGTTACAGACCACCTCCTATACAAAAACAGGACAGCCCACTCCCACACTCTGAATGTTGTTACAACTAAGGTTGTAATCAGACTGTGCCGTTACGACATAGGGCAGTAATCAAATCTAAATCACATTTAAAATGAAGGCTACACGTGCTTTGATTTCTTTAAAATGAAGCTGATATTCCACATAGTGAGATCAAACTCCTGACAATCACTCTTTCTAAAATCTTCCTTCAACTCCGTTTAAGAAAGGGCTATCATTTTATTTGTGGCAGACTGATTTCCATGCTTGTGTGCAGCTGTGTGTCAGAGGTGGTGCAGTTTGCATAAAATGTTGATGAGAGACAGACTGGGATGTGGTTCAGGAGGGTAAAGATGGGTTATGTGTTGGATACCTGCTCCTCTCTGGGCCTCTCTGCCTCTGTGTGCCACTCTATTGGCTCTGTCTGCTCAGTGTGGCGTGTAATCAATTACTTTTGCTGTCATTGCTTAAAGAACTCGACTCAATGGGGAAGACCGCGCTGCCTTTGTTACAGCACGTGTGGACCCAAACAGTTGAGCGAACACCCAGGAAGAACACACACACAGATACACTAAAAGGTTTTTGGTTTTTTTATTAGCCGATTAAAAGAGTCTCACATCATCACTTGCGTGTATAAACAAAGTCATATGGAGATTTCTTTGTCACTGGCGATGGCACCCTTTCAACTGGCTAAGCATGAAAGTAGCACTTCTGCAGCATGATAATGTCACCATATGTAGTTCATATAAATATGCTGAGTGTGCATTTAACTCTACTGTTCATCTGTCTGGCTATTTTTTTTTTTCAGCGATGATGTAACCAGCTCTAGCTATAGCAGCAGGAGGTCTTTGACAAACACTAATGACATTAATCTGTTTTTCTTGCTACAGCGGCACACACAGACACACACAGCACATACACGCGGCCATTTTCTGAGACACTGCTAGTGATTTAATGAAGATTAAATCACTAATGATTTAATCACTGCTAGTGATTATCTGAATGTTCACGATATTCCCTCTGAATATCGTGAACATTCAGAAGGATGTTCGCGATAATCTATTCATCTATCCATCATATGTCCGTGTTCTGCATTTTCATAACCAAGTTGTAGGTTCAACAGGTCAAGGATGGTAACCTGGATATCTTCTGAAAAAGAGATTTTATTTCAAGTCACTTGCTAGTAAAATAATGGATAAATAACAAATTAAAAAATCCCTCTCCCACACTTTAAGCTCATTCTAGGGGGTGCCAGTGGATTCTCAGGCATATTAAGTCACTCCAGTGGATTCTGTATAAGAGTTTCACCTAATGGATCCGACCCTTTGTCTTCACAAACAGACAAACAGGCAAGGTGAAATATAAGACGGCCCTCCTATAATTCCAAGGTTTTATATTTCAGGACATAAAAAAGTCTGGCCTTTACTAGTGCTTAAAATTAATTGAATATGTCCTCAAAAGAACAATTATGCATGTCATTGTAAACCGTGCCATTAAAAGAAGTTTGTGAAGATTAAACAAACCTAATGATTCAACACCAGTAGAACCACTTTTGACTACTCAAAGAGAGGAGGACCTAATGGAGTTGTGTTGTTTACAGACATTTGTTTCTGTAAACCTCTGAGCATTTTGTAGTTTTATTATGTACGTATATGAAGTTGTCCTGTTGGGAAGCCCAGTTTAAGGAAAATCCCAGTTCTCTCGTTTGCTGTGGATTCTCTGAGGATTCAGAAGCTGGATCTTCCAAGTTCCCAGTCACGCTCGAATTGAGTCCGACATTGTTCCCACATCTGAGCTTCTGAGATTTAAAAATGCACCATCGGTTCTAGAACACACTGAAATTGTTGGAATCTACGATCCTATAGTTCTGATGCACCAGAAAGTTACTCTGGGGTGAAATGCAGCTTTTTTTGGGTGTAGTTTTGTTTTTTTTCTAGAGAGAAAGTACTTCCTCTGACAATTTTTCTCATAACCTTTATTGTGCTGAGACATGACAAGTTTTGCATTTATTGCTTTGAGTGTTTTTTTGTTTGTTTGTTTTTTTAAGTTACTGAGCAGTAGAGGTGACTTGCTGAGTCATCAATAACTGAGAAGACTGGAAAGAGATTGTGAATATTTTCCGTTGATGAAATAACTTTCTCACAGTATCTCAAACCGTTTAATCGCTTCATAAGACATTGTAATGTCCTTGTCTTTAACTCAGACCAGCTTAAGTATTTTGCATTTATTTTTATTTAAATGAGAAATAACAGAATATGTCACACAGTGATTTGGGGGCTGTATTCTACCTTTTTTAAAGAGTTAGTTTTATGTTATATTATTCATTACATAAAATCTGAGAATTTATTATCAGATGTGTTTCCTTTTTCCTACTGAAATATCAATGTCCACGTTATCTTCTGTCAGTAGTTGGAAGAAGATGTGACTTGTACTCCCTAGATGTATTTAGTTTGACCACATTCCATCTTATGATTGTGAAATGAACTGTTGAGCAACAAACACGTGTTCTGGACTGCAGCTTGGGAACTGCATTTAAAACTGTTCTCACTATTTTATTTGGAAGGCAAGAAAACATTGGAGGAAATTTTGGCTACAAGAAAACAATAATGTGCATAAAGATATTTGGACAGCACTTTGTATTCCTTGTCAAAGCTCTGTGCAAAAATATTTTGTCGTGGTAAAATGTGTTTTTTATTTCATATTATTTTTACTTTACCTGCCTATTCTCTGCAAATACAGAAAAAAAAGTTGTTGTTTTTTTTTGGGTTTTTTTTTTTTTTTTTTTTTTCCATTTGAGTCTTAGGAACTGTTGCTTAGGTACCCCCTTCTTCACCGTTCCTGCTTGGCCTTGGTAAATCCTTATGGGGACGCCATGGCATAATCCCCTGTAATCCCTGGCTTCCTCTCATGGCAGGGTTTTGAAAAGCACTAGAGAACTCAATGACTTCTGCAAGGACAATCTGAGTTTTTGGGAGGCAGAGGGTGTGTCTGGGGAGTTTCAGGACCCCCGCAAAGTTCAGAAGGATGTGTTTCGTTTCGGTGTTAACAATCCATGCAAAAGAAAAGAACTGCATGGGATAGTGTTAGTGAGTGAGTTCACCTCTTTCATTTTGCAGAGGTCAGAATGTCACAGCTTTTGGCCCGATGAGTAAACTCAACCCTTTTCCTTGAAGGAAAGAGATGAATCTTCATCTTCCTGGAGCTGTTTTTGATTTGCGTTATTTTCCTTCCTTACGATAGAATCACACTTGACCTACAGCGGGAGAGGAGAGGGTCCTATGACCTGAAAATAACAGCCGGCAGTGAACATGACACTAAACCAACAAGCTCAGATATGAACCAATGGACCTGACATCATTCAGTCAACAAGCTTTTTCATTTAAGTCTCCTCTGAGGGGAACATGTCATGAAGGGCTCAACAAAGAAATTCTGATTGGGGAATTCACACTTTACCAATAGCTTTCTGACATTCCCCTCTAGAGTTCAGTGTAATATACATTGCTAGTCTGATGGCTGTTCCTGGTTTCAAAAATCTGCCTGCTCACTTTCTGCATGGAGTTTGCAAGTTCTCCTCATTGGTTCTCTCCAGATACTCCAGCTTAGTCCCATAGACTAACAAGTATTAAATCAGTCCATCACTCTAAATTACTAATTTGGTCTAAACAAAATTAAAAAAACAAACATAGTTTTCATGTTGCCTTTCTATATATTTATGTTTGAAATGTCTTGTGAGTAAAGTAGCAAGAACTACCAATACATTGGAGAGCTTATTTTAAAGGTTTTCACAGATTTGGTCAAAACTGGATTGCATCTCTTGAGGTTTGTGATCAGAATTTCATTCTCACTTTTTATTTTGACCTAAATCTTGTTTTCAGTGTGAAACTTGTGCTTCTTGTAGTTTATTTATGATCAGGTTCTGTTTCCAAAGGTTTGGTTCCCAAAGTAAAACACATCCTTCCCTACCCAAGCCCACTATACCCACACACACCCACCCACATCCACGCACATGTTATACCCTCTCTTTAAGCTTGCTCTCACTGTTTTACACTCTCTTACGTCTATACTGCATTCAGAGAACATGCTGAGTTCATATATAGGGGGTAAATTAAACTCTACAGTTTACAAAAAAGATCTTTGGAAGCCTTTAAAGCTTTGCATCGAAGCTGCTTTAAATCAACCCTACCTACTTGCCAACACACACATGTACACATGCAATTTTAACAGCCAACTCCAAGTCTTGGATTCCTAACAGTGGGGTGTGACGGGGGTGTGTAATGCGCATAAGAATCACCCCTGCTTCCCTCCCATTGACTCCCACCGTGCTATTCTCTGGAGCTGTTTCAACATTCGTCACACACTTTTCCTTCTGCCCCCCTGCCATCATCCTCCCTTCCTGTTCTCCCCAATACATTATTCCTTAATCTTATCCCTTCAAGCATGTGCGGCACTGAAAATTCTCTCATTAGCAGACTTTAGGTTGCACTGGCTGCAGAAACCTCTCGAGCTGCATTTGAACTTTTTGGGCTCTTTCTCCCTTAAGAAAGGAAGCATCTTTGAAGTCAAGTTCCACCAATCCTTGTTCTCAACAGAACAAAACCTTTCACAAAGTTATTCTTCCCCTTTCACTCAAAGTAAATAAAACTCTTATTGTGGTACTGACATGGAGGGTCCCTCAATCAACCACAAGAGTACTTCTTTAGACACGTATTGCTGCTTGGAAGAGAGAACTCAAAAATACTTTGGGTACTTTTAGTGTTCCAACCCTGGGTATGTAGCTGCAAAAGCTGCTCAGTTGTAAGAGAGTTTTCTGGCCTGAGTTTGGGGGGTAAGAGGGAGTTCTGGTTTGCACAGTGTAGTTGGGTAACATTCATTCCCACAAAGCAAGATGAAGGTTTGTCTGTAAATTTCCTCTGGAGCTGTTTAGTGGCAGTAGACTAAACGATTGGCTTACAGTCTCTCAGAAGTCCTTCTACGGTCATGTTATCCAACCACAATAAAAAGCCCATTGGTAGTTAAATGTTAGAAATAGAAAAAGTAAGGTTGAATATGCTCTGATGAGTGGGATGGTGCTTTATCAGTCTGATGGCACGAGGAAAGGTTTGACATTCATCGCCAACAATGTAATCAGATTGATAGTCTGTCGGTTCGGGTTCACTTCTATAAGACTCTGCTTTGTTATTTCTGATCACTTCAAACACAACTTAAGTCAGCTGTACCATAAGATGGTGTTTTGAAATAGATTGTATTTTTTCCATCATTCTTGGGTACAAGGGTGGTTTCTTATAGCTCTACAAAAAAAAAATGGAATGCAAGAAAAAAATAAAGACATCTGGATATCTGTTTGCATGTTCCCCCTTCAAGAGTTTTCTGTTTCCATGCATGCCTCTCTGCTTTCAGGTATGTGTGAGCGCCACAAGTCTGCCAAAATCCTTGTCCAACTAGCTGAAACATGTAGAAAAGTGATATTTTCGACAGCATGAATGTTTCACACGATCACAGCCTGCTCAAGGCTAAGCGGAGTATTTATGGCATGACACCAAGCCTTGAAAATGTTGACTGTAAAAACAGGTTGGCATTATAGATGATGTGCTGTCCCGTCTTGTATATGGGCGTCTCTGATGCTGTCAGGGGTATGACTGCATGAAGCCACGAGGCATATCACAATAAGACAGTGTCTCAGTGACAGAATGATGTGGCTTTAATTAATAGATCAACCTGTCATGGTATGTATTCACCTTTTCTTGGCTGGTGCAACCTTCAAGCTCAGTCATATTTGTAGCTATTGGCAGAGTGCAAAACCAGCTGGAGCGTTGGAGCAAGCTCAAATCGAGAAATGAAATCCAATGAAAACCCCCACGACACAAAAGTCTGCTTGGCATAACTTTTATTATCTATATCATTTCTGTAATTCCTGGCTGCATGCTTTGATTACATGCACAAATTACATCACATTCCAGGTGAAAAGTCACACAACAAACTTTTATTCTGCCTTTTTGAAGCGGGAGATAAAAACGTGGCATTTTATTTCCACCTTTTTGGCAGTAAAAAACTGTAGACACTTTCCAATGCTAATGTTTGATCCCTTTGCTCAGTAATTAAAATCCCTTTTCTTTGGATTCTTGAGAGGTTTTTTTTAAGATTCTCAGAGATTTAAATTTGTTGAGAACATTGATTAATAATTTGCTTGGAACTTATTACATTAATATTTGCAAAAGTAACTTCCAAAGAAATTAAACCTTTATGTCTTTTAAGCCCTTTCTCTACTATTTGTACATGGATAAACTGATGTTCTTGCTAATTCTTGCAAAATATCTCGGTTTCAGTCAGACTGCAGAGCGTCTCTGAACATCCGTTCGCAGCTCTTTTAACAGCCTCTCAATTAGATTTAGGTTTGAACTTTGACTGCTTGTACAACACATCAAAACGCATTGATTTTATACCAGGGATGCACAATATACAATATCATATGTTATGCGTTTTAACATATAGTCATATCAGTCCAACCAGTAAAGCAAATAAAGATATGGATTTTTTCTGTAGAAGGAAGTGGAGGAGATTGGTCATGTGACAGTTATAGTGATGCAGTGAAGGACCATAAGACCAATATTAATATTGAATATCAATATTGGCCCAAATTTAAATTTTGCTCCATCCCTATTGTAAGCTCTGTCGCCTTCTTAAATTACAACAAACTACAACAAACAAGTTTTGTTTACAACAAAACTTTTTGTTTGTTTACAAAAAACAAAACTTCTTTAAGCAATGATGTTCTTCTTTGCACTTTTTCATAAAGACCAGATTTGTGGTTTGCACAGCAAATAGGTGTCCAACAAAGAGTTAGCAAATAAAGTTTAAAGGGATTCCTCGCTAAGAAAAAGAGCAAAGGGTTAAAAAGAAACTTTGTCAGTTGTTGTGGAAGTGAAACAACATGTGTGGATGAGAAAAGCTCGAGGTGATGTACTAAATGTAACCCACTTTGAATGTTAGTCTGGCTGCTGAAGGGATGTGAGCAAAAACTTGGCTTGTGATGAGAAGAGTTTTCCAGTTTAGTAGATGTGTGTGTTTGGGATGAATTTGTACATGTCTTTTTATTCGGTTTGCAGCAAAGCTCACATGCTGCCTGGGAATCTGCAGCTATCCGTCTGTGTGTGTTCCTGGTGTGATAAGAGGGATGAGCTTTCCCAGGTCTCCTGTTTCTTTCATCAGTGGGGGGGGAGTGGCAGGTTCCCAGGGTCGCAGGGATGACCCTGCCTGTACACTGTCATTACATAGTTACATCACCAACTAATTATACTGCAAACAGAAACCTTGAAAATGAGCACTGAGGTTTTAGACGATGAGTGGAAGGGAAGGTAGCTGTGAAAAAAGAGATAGCCCTCGATGAGTCCGAGGCAAATAAACAGAGCTGGAGACACAGAGGGCATGTCTGGACATGAGTCAGAGGTTGAAGTCAAAGCTTGCCAAGCAGACAGAGCGCCGTCCAACGGGCCTTTCCAGAAACTCGGATCAGCGCTGACGTGAATAAAAGCATTTGCTCGCACTGATTGAAAGGCGATTGAAAGTGTGTCAGTAAGAATGTTTTTGTGCAGGGAAAGTTTCTGTTTACCTCTCTTATTAACACCAGGCAACAGGAGTGACAGAAGCTCCATACACCTGCAGTTCAGCATGTCAATGTGCCAGACACTCTGCAGTCACTCTGTGTGCCCACCTGGCTGTGCAATAGAAGTGTGTGGTGTGAGCAGTAGAATCCCGTCTTTGTTTACCCGCATTTAGACAGGGAGGTTTAGTGATTTCTCTTTTTTTTTTATTCCCTCTATGGACATTTTCCAAACTTTCCCTTTCTGTCTCTTGTCTTTCTTGCACTCACCCTTCTTTCTCCTTAATAAAAAGACACTGTTAATTAGCTCCATCTCCCTCCTCCTTCCCGTGCCTCTCTAACTCTTCAGTCACTTATTGAACGGAGCCAGCAGACAGGCAGATCTATTCACAGGGGTCCACTCAGTACTGAAAGTGTTTGAACACCACTGGATGTTGGGAAGGGGCCGAGCTCGCCGGAGTGGATATATGATACCCAGACTATTGCTTTGTGATTCTCCTGAAGGCAATACACACTTTGTTACACGAGAAACAATGGAGTCATTTAACCTCCTCGCTTCATTACAACGTGATTTGAGGTCTCTTTGTGGCACCAGTGGGTTGGCTATTAGCCAAAACTTGTTCCACATAGCCAGTGACTGCTTAGGAAATATTTCTGTAAAGTTAAAAAGATTCTGAAATTGCCACGGGACTCAAGAGGAATTATTCTTTCCCCTGCCAAGCCCACATTATTAAGTATTTTATGTTAAAATCGATGTAGTTATTTTAAGGACTATATCAACCTAAATTAAGCAAGAATATTTCAAATATTTTACAACATAAATTGTTGTGTGTATATTTGGACAGTCGCCACCAAAATACACTTTAATTCATTTATAATAAAACAGTGTATCCTCATAAAAGCCAATAATTTAACCGATAATCAATATTTTGCTGTAGCCATGCAGACTCTAACCTTTAAAGAACGAATTGAACTTAAAAGAAGTGACTGAAAAGGAAAACCCTGTAAAATATATATAAATAAATATAACACAAAAGAACTCTGTGGCCTCATGCATGAGACGTTACCAGAGACATGAAAGCTTGTGTTTGACAAAGGATAGAAAAATAAAATGAAATGAAATAAAACTCACCATACCACGTATTAAATGGGACATGCTATGTTTGAAGATTACTAAGTTCTGCTGGTATCTTTAGATTTGAAAATACTCCTTGAAAAACGGTGCTATGTGCAAAATACATAAATATTTGATTTCCAAGACAGAAAATTACTCAAAAAACATATAAGATTGCCAAATATACATATATACATTTTTATATATACATTTTTATACCTCTAATTAGTCCAAAGATTGTTCAATTGTTTGATTTGCCTAATATTCTATTGTTAACTTTGTGTTATATTTTAGTAGCTTTTTAACATCTTTTTAAGATTTAAAGTAATAACAAAGTCGGTTTCTGTTAAAGTAGAGGGTAGTTTTCACTGTACTGTTAACCGCAATAGGAATGGGATCAGCGAGCTGCACAGATTTGAGATTTAGCGTCAACCCGTCAAGTCGCTTTCGGGGAATTTGATGACTCTGTGCTTATCCCGCGGCTGGATGAGCGCTGGAAGCTCTGTGCGGTATTAGCGGCGGGCGCAGCTGCTGGCGATCTGTGAAACGGTGCCGACGGAGGAAAGGAAGAGGAATTTGGGGTGTTGCCTTTTTATCTGTCCTCCCTCCTTTTCTCATCACCTCCCTCTGCCCCTCCTTTCTGTACCGTGTGTGCGAGAGACAGAGAAAGAGAGAGAGAGGGAGAGAGAGAGTGAGAGTGCGTGAGCGGAGGCACTGCGGGTGAGTGTCAGTCAACGCTGCTGACTCTTACAGGCGGTTCCTTGGTTGTCAGTGGAGAGGCAGCCTACCGGGTTTCTCTTCCATTAGAGCCACAGAGGCGGGATATGCCGAACGGGAACAAAGCGGCGTGAGTGCTGGATGGTAGCAGAATGAGCGGGCGCGTTTTGAATGGGAAAATGCTGCAGCTGTCGGCTCCGCAGCGCGCAGGGAGGACAATGCACTTTCTGTCAAGGTAAATAGATGCGACCCGCGAGAACGTGTGTATGCGTGACTGAGAGCCGGAAGGGAAACTAATTTACACCTTAGTGACATTGGCTTTTATCCACGCATATGTGAGGCGTGTGAGCGCGGGGAGTGTGCTGCAGAGGTTCCGGCGGAGTCGGTGCGTAAAAATGAGCAGCAGCATGTCTCATTCATAAAACTCCCAGCAGCTGCATGCTGGCAGGTTTTGCTGTTGTGACTGACAGGATAAATTGTGTGACGGTCTTCTAATAAGCATGTGGATGGATGGACGGTTCTTCTGTAGATTAATCAAGTGCGTTAAAGCCACCAGCTCGGTCTTTACCATGCTGGTCGGTGGACATCTGAAAGCAGATTACTGCCAACACATTTACACAGTAATATAAATCATCTATTGATGCTGAAGTGCACATTGCGCAGGCGTCTTAAAAAGGCGTGCGCACAATGACGGATCTATTGTTTTATTTATTATAGGATGGCAACTAGTTGCTCATGTTGGTGGGTGCGTGCAGGACCTCCACCAGTTAGAAGACTGTCAGGTGTGAGTGGGTGTGTTCGTATTGATCCGCTGCAGAACCGAGCCGCATTTTTCTGAAAGGCTGACCTACATTTCTCTCCCTGTGTCTGCAGTGATTGGGTGAAATATAGCAAGCCTCCTTTAAATCATCCTGACGCCCACCCTATTACTTAAGAGTATGCATATGCATATAGAGTGGGCTAATGTAGAGCAGCTTATATTAATAAGCTGTTGATTGGAATGGATAATAAAATAAAGCAGGACCATATAGTTGACAGAGGAAGGGGAGGATATTATTGATATAGTTTGGAAATTTAGGAGTCTGCTTTGTTCATGTTGGTTAACCCACTGATCACTTGAACCACTTGAACTAATACTGTACCATTTCAATGCATCATTTTGGAATTTTATATGATAAACCAACATAAAGTGCATAATTGTGAAGTGGAAGTACAATGACACATGAATGAAATAATGTATCGTTGCATTTCCAGATTCATATTCATAAATATAAATCTGAAAATATAAGGATACATGGTTTTTGAAAAAGATGCATGCACTCCACACACCTCATAGGGAATTTTTTAATAAAATCCTTGAGTTGCTCAAGAGCCTCTCCAATTAGTCCGCTAATTAATGCTCTCCTTGGTAGGTTTGTGAGCTGAGTTTGATGGTTCTGTCCTGGTTTTATTGTTGTTCCATTTTTATTTCTTTTCATTTTGTGATGTTGGATTGTATAGTGCTCCATTTAATTTTAAAGCGTGAGATTTTTATAACACTGCAGTAAAATTGTTCACAGTTTTATCCCTGCTTTTATCCCCCTTGGTTTGATGTAGCTGGTTGGTCATTAATGATATCTAACAGCCTTCCTTTTTTTTTTTTTTTTTGTTTTACTCGTGACAAAATTCAAAAACCTGCTTTAATTTCACAGCTTTACACTACTTCGTCTGTTACTTAAATTGTTGCTTAAATGGTGTATTAATTTATAATGGCAAATTACGAATTTTCTGTATTAAACAAGGCGTTGTTAAATACCGAATGTTCACAAAGCCTTTCAGAGACCTTCAGGCGTCAGCCTGTGCAGGGCCATGTAGGTTGTTCTTATCTCTGTTTTGGAGCTGGACACGTGTGCTTAAACAGACTGGCTGTCAAATGTGTGATAAACTGTAAAATAATTATAATCTGGCACAAAAAAAAGACTACGCCCTTCAAACGGTCACCAAGTTCTATGATTGAAACCAGAGCTGATGAGGGTATGCTTTCGCTCATATACGTCAGGGTGTGTGCACAAACACACTAAACATGCACCCGTAGCTAACCATATCCAGCCAACACAAAGATTTGGTTAGCCCAGTTAGGGCCATCCAACACAAGCTCATTGCGTCGCTTTGTGTGCGACTGTGTACATGCGGTGTCATGTGAACGCTATGCAAACAGCCTGCTCAGCATGAACTACCACATACCCAGAACCACCCACTGTTCACAACCTTAATAACACATTTACAAATGACTTGCATCAACAATTTATGTTTTTTCACACCCTAATATGGCATTGTTTTATTTAAATAAAAATGTGGGATTATCACTTTAAAAAAAAGGGACCAAGACTGATAAATAATGGTGTTAAGTTAGTAACACTAAGGATTGAGGATCCTCAGTTTCTTCAGCAATGTTTTTTTTTTTTTTTTCTTGCATATGTGGATGCTGCAGTGAACTGCATTACAATGTCTCCAGGTGACTATGAGCCCACTCAAGCACTTAGCAGATGTATTGAACAAATCAATGCAAGTAATTATTATTGGATCAAAAGAGGAACAATCACAAGGCTTCAGCTGTCACATCTGAATATTCCTGAAATCAGGACTCAGACCTGAACCTTCAGAGGTGCATAAACACAATTACAAAGTCGGCCTCCTATCACCTAGCAGACATTTCCAAAATAATGTCTCGGCAAGATCTTGAAATATTCATCCACACGTTTATACTCGTATCTTACCCAGAACGCTGCTGCTCAGTTTCTCTCTAAAACTAGGAGAATGGAGCTCATCGCCTCTGTTCTAAAGTCCTTACACTGACTCCCTGGAGCTCAGAGAATAGACTTTGACATACTTTTATCTGTGAATTAAATATCACCAAAAAAAAAAGTAAAGCCCTGTTGTTCTTGTATAAAACTGGTTTTTATCCCCAGAACCAGAACCACACATGGGGAAACTGCATTTCATGATTTTATTCTCCTCTAAACAAACTTCTAGAAAACTGCAAAACAGCTGAAACCACGAGTCCCTTTAAATCAAGGTTAAAACCCCTTTTGTTTAAAATTGCCTTTCTTCAATAACGAGAACATCATGGTTTTGGTTCGGATTGCAACTTTTTCATTTTTCTCATTATTTTTGCTTTTATCATGTAAAGCACTTTGTAATGCTTTGTTGCTGAAACATAAATAAACTTCACTAGAAATAGCTTAAGATAGGGGAGAGCCAGAGATTTTAGGACACAAGGCATCCTATAATAGTCTTGCTGTTTTGTGAGTAGGTTTATTTTTCTTTCCCTAATGATCTTGTAGGAAAGATCATTAGGGAGACCTCAGAGTGCTTCAACAGATGCTTGTAACCTGCTTTCATCGGACACATAGTCTTCTTATTTTATTGTACACACAGGAGCTGGTGTTCACAGACAGCGTTCATATTTTCATGAGGTGGACCCTCCTGTGGTTTA